>NC_139030.1:20508313-20691920 GCF_964662115.1 Mustela nivalis | reverse complement strand
GGGAAGCAGGCTTCCTGCTGAGCAGGGGGGGCCCGATGTGGGGCTCAATCCTAGGACCCTGAGATCATGACTTGAGCCAAAGGCAGAGGCTTAACCCACTGAGCCACCCAGGCGCCCCCCAAAACCTTTATGATACTCAGGTGATGGAGCCCAGAACAGAAGACTCTAGGGACTATGGTACCCTGAAAACTAATGCTGGATGCTCTAGGAGATGCAACCTTGGGCAGGGACATGAGCAAATTTATGACAAGTACTATCAAAACTGGTAGTGTGGCAGAGAAAGACAAAATCAGAATAGTATACAAGAGCTGTTCAGGAGCTCCCAGGAGGTAACTTGGGGCATCCCAGGGTAACCTGGCAAGATTCTAAAGGCACTGAGATATTGGGAGATGAAGGCAAGAGACAATGCAATAAAATGAGGGCCATCAATGGTACTCCATTCTTGAAGTGTTTATTAACTACCTCTTAATACAGTGCTAGTGAGGATAAAATATCTTTTGCCTTAATTCTAAACCCATCACAGCCCTGGATTAAACTGGGAGCTCCCTACTTTTGTGTTAAATGTAGGATTGAAATAGATCAAGTTCTAATAAGCTCTTTTGACACATAACAAAAACTCTTTTAAAGACTACAAAGAGAAAGAAAGACTGGTCTTACCATCTGATCATGCTTTGGGAAATTAACCACGAATATTTAAAGGTATAGACTCCTGGAAACTGAGCACAGATAATGAGGATGAGAGAAGAACTTAAGATAATGGGCATGTAAGGAGAGAGAACATAGATTTTTATTGAGAGAGAACATAGATTTTTATTGAGTTTAAATGATTATAGTTAATTCTTTAAATAGTATATTATCTACTCAGAGATGCTTCTAAGCAATGGAACTGGTTAGAGGGAACTGGTTGGAGGGAGAAATATCAATGTATTCAGACTTGACCTCAAGTTTTTTCTTCTAAATAATGAGAACCACAAAAGTAAATTACTTACCTAGTACAGAACATCAAGCAATATTGCTAGAGAGTAAAATATTGTATAATGGAGAATTTGGCTGGCCTTTGTCCTTGGTTCCTGGGAGGTAGCTTCTAAATCCTTGCTATGGGAGTATCTGTTACTGATGGTGTGTCTTGATAGTTCACCCTAATGAGCTGCTCATGGTAGGCCCCAAAGTGGGTTTATGCTAATGAATGATCCAGGATGGGGACAGTCACACCAGGAAGACTAACTAGGTAATTAGCAAGTAGGGGTTTTGAGCCATGCGATATCTGCATGACTGCTTAGAAGACAAGGGTGGGGTGGGAGTTTTGAGTTCAACTGCATGGCCAATGGTTCAATCTTTCATTTAACAGAGCTCCAATAAAAACTATGAATCCTGAACCCTGGGCGAAAGTCCCTGGACTGCAATATTCTACATATCATCACATACCACTGAATGCGAAGATAATGCATCCTAACTCCACAGAAAGAGGACAAGGAAAGCTCTGCATTTGGGATCCTCCTAATCTGGCCCTTTGTTTCTTTCCTTTGGTGCTGATTCCATCCTTTATAATAGAACTACAATTTTAAGTACAGCACCTTCCTGAGTTCTTTAAGTTGTTCTAGTAAATTATCAGTTCTGAGAGGGTAACAGGAAACTTCACAGTGAACTGGTCAGAAATGAGGATGGCTTGTGTCTGAAGCAGAGATTTGTAGGTGAAGTTAAGCGCAACTCTGGGTTAGCTGGTATAAGAAGTCATTGAAATTATCAATCTTTTGCATTGTCTAGTATCCACATGTAACATTCCTTACTAAAGTATTTTGTGATGGTTTCACAGCATATCTGTAGTATATAGCTCATGAATAAAAGTGAGCATCATCATGAACATAATCCCAGTTTCTTTACTCAACCATTCATAATGCCATCAATGAGAAGGTATAGACTCTCCACAGACTGGGCCAAGTGCTAGGATATCCCATAAGAAACCTTTATAGTCTTTGTGGTATTTTAGCTAGACTGTGATGTGATGTTCCCCCTACTCATTCAAAATTCTATTTCACTTGGTATTTTTTTCTCTGTAGAACTAATATAACTAAATGAATTCACCTCCATGTACTTTTTAGCCATGACTAGCATTTCACTTTTATCAAAAGATCACAATGAAAATTCTTTGAAGGCCTTAGAAGTATTAAGCTCTGTCATCAAAGAGTCTTAGTAAAACTCATGCTGGGCTTCTGGAACATGTATCTAATCCACCCAAAGTTTCTTTGATGGCTTAATATATTTCATCAACATGTGAAACTTCATATTCTCTCTAGCATTTGAATCAGTAGACCTAACAACCCATTTCTTTCTTACACAAAATCTGTTTCCTTTATAGGATTTTAATTTAGGTTACACTTGGCAGAATTCTGTTTTATAACTACTAATATGCCACCCTTCACTTCTTCAACTGCCAACTACATTCTTTCTAACAAAGGATCACATCCCTCTTTCAAGAAAGCACCTAGGGATTATGTTCGGAGGGAAAAAAAGAGCTCAAAAATGTTTTATTTCTTCTTTTGGTCAAAGAACATTTCATGGTCAGTAAAAATAGCTTAAAAACAGCTTGAGGTAGAACAGGTGTTGTCTTTCAGTTGCCCTCGTCTACCTTTAGACTCTACAAAAGGCTGTGTACAACAAAGTACAAATACTTTTATAGCTTGAGGATGCTGCTACTAGGCATGAGTGAACACTGCTGAGACCTTCATGGTCTCTAGCATTCATACTATACACCTAACTTGCACAATGAGCAGATAAAATTTCTCTTTAAAATACCCAAGGTTCTGTCCAATTTAATTGGTTCAACTGCCTATGGCTTTGCACACAATGAATAAATTCAGAGTCTAATACATTTCAGACCTAATTTTTTAAGGACTTTTGTTCATTATTGCCTAGCCATGTCCACCACATCAAATTCTTTTAGTAGTTATTAATATAAATTTCTTGCTTTCTTTACAACTGTTTCATTGGAGCTCAATGGAGGCATGCAGTCTTCAATTATTTTGGCATTTATTTTAGATATATTAAAAAAAGTTGTGGTTTAAGAAGCACTTTGAAAGTACTGATGAAAGAAAACATTCGGCTGTATCTCTCTGGTGATCCCGTATTGTAGTCTGACATCAGATGTATATGGTAATCAATCATTGCATATGTTCAAACTACTTGAAAAAAAAAACTACATACGATTTTTGTGGAAGTGCCTGCTGCTGGAGGAAATCATTACACCCTTCTAAGCATTTGAAGATAAAGAGAAAATGTTAAATCCACCCAGATTGAGTAGTGATTTATTGACACCATAAAGCAGTAATTCTTAATTATTTTTAGACCATGAAAGGATCCTCTTGAGAGTCCTATTAAATCCAACAACCCTTTCTGTAGAAACGTAGCACTCATACTCGTATATGTTCAGAGACATTTTTGCATGTGCTTCTCAGGGTTTCTTAGTTCTCCAGAAGCATATACATGAATCCTAGCTAGCAATTCTTATTTTATATTTTACATGTAATATTTTTATATGCATGTTATACATATAAAATATAGAATATATGTTCTATGTAAATATATATTCTAAAATATTCTATCTATAAATACATATATTCTAAAATATAGAATATGAATTTATATATATATAATTGCATACACACATTTCCCCTCCCTTCATTGGCCCTCCCGCTCCCCCAAACCTTGCTCTGGTCAAACGAGAAGGTGGGGCTGTATCAAGAGACATTAACTGGGCTTCAGGCTTCCCTCTAGTCACCAAAGCACATCTGTACAACTCTATGGCTTAGAGGATCTCAGTTTAAAAAAATAAAAATCACTGTCTTAACTTTATTAAAGATAACCTATATCAATTAGAATAAGCGTTGGTCAGAGAGGTGTGATGAGAAGGTTTACAAGACAATGACTTTTCTGTCCTATTTCACTCCCACCCCACAGGACCAGGAGTCTGATTTAACAGCATAGAAGCAAACTATAAGAAGCAGGGCAGGAATCAAAAGAAGGTAGCAATGACAAGTACTACATAAATTTTAGAGGAGGGATACATATGAAAATGACATTTAACTCTGTTCTGAAAAGATTCACAGCTTTCTTTGCTTTTTAAACATATATAGTTTGTTAACTGTGAATTTTTCTTCCCTGATAGTTCTAGTTATCATGAAACCATGATGCTATTTGAGATATACTATGTCTTCATCAAACTGCTGTCTCAATCTGCTTTTACAAAACTAAGCAAACACAGTATAATGGCAGTTGCTAGGTTTGTGATTATGTAAACAGGTATATAAGTGAATTTTTGTTCTTCAGAATATTTAAAAAAAACTGAGACACTAAAGACAAAATCTTGAGGAAAACATTTAAAAAAATCCTGAAAATCTTTAAAAACACACAAGGGAACTCTGTGTATGATTTTTGCTGTTTCCTATAAATCTATAATTATTTCAAAGTAAAAAGTTAAAAATGAAAGAAAAAAAATCCCAACATATGTCCAAGTAACAGTTTTGGAAAATATAGGATGGTATAAAAAAAGCCATACAGGTATAAAAAAATAAGTTTATCATAACCTGGAACACCATCATGAGATGGGATATTGTCTTAATTATCTTGAAAAGTAATTTTAAAACTGCTTTCTAAAAATCTTGAAAAATACAAAAATTAAGAGAAAAAGCTTTCCCTTTAACAGTGTAAACATGTATCTTTGGAAGGCAAAACATTTTAATGATAATTTCAATATGTGATCTTTTCAATCCACTTGTAAGGCCTGAAACATAAGTTTCTAAAAATACAGAAATTGAGACAAAGGGTAAATATCTGTTTATTTAAAATATATTTGATTATTTACCCATTAATATCTTTTAGAAAGCAGAGTTTAATTAACATAAATTAAAATGCAACTAGTAACTTATTAATTAACCAAAAAAATTTAAAGTCAAGTGCAGATCTGGTTCTAATGAAAAGGAAAAACTGTATGACAATGAAATTTACAAAGTACATGTGTGTGAGTAAAGCTTGCACAGGAAAGATAGAAAAAGATCTTGACGGTAGGGTGGAAAAGTGAGCAAAATGCCAAGAGAGGGAGGGAGGGACACAGAAAGAGAAGGTCAGTCAGGGAGACTGGGAGAGACAGAAATAGGGTCAGAGAGGCAGGGAGGAGGTGAGGCACGTAAGAGTAAGAAGATGGTAAGCGAGGAAGAAGGAAGGGGTAGAGGAGAGGGCAGACAGAAAGATGGAGGGGGGAAGAGGCACTCTCAGAACCAGAGACAAAGGCAGAGGGAGAGACAGAAACAAACATAAAGGGAGAAAAGGGATAGACAGAGAAAAAGAGGGAGCTACAGAGATAGCTAGACAGGGACATGGAGGCAAAAACAGAGAGGGAGATAAGGAAGAGGGAGAGTCAGAGGAGCAGAAAAGGAAAGAAAAACAGGGAGAGAGACCCTGAGATACAAGATAGATGGACAGAAAGGGACAGAGACTGAGACAAACTGGAAAAGACCAATGGGCTAGGGGAAGAAAAGAGGGAGAGAGAAGGGAGAGAGAGGAAGAGACACTCAGAAAGTCAGTCTCTCTCTTTCTCTCTCTCTCACACACACACACACACACGCACATACACACACACACACATACACACATGGGTGGGGCAGGGGAAGGCAGAGAGAGATGCAACCAGAAACCTAAGGGAAAAAAAAAAGAATAAAAAAGAGGAAAGGTATAAAAAAATGTAGAATGTGAAAAAGATGGGTGAAAACAGTTGTAGACAAGATTCAGAGTACCTGCTGTGTAATTTTTTTCTTTTCTATTTCTCAACATAAAACTTCAAAGAAACCCTGAAGCTTAAAAGAGAAATGATGAAATCCTCGTGGCATTAGGTTGAAATAATGTATTAGATAAGAGACCCTAATTTTATTAATAGCTATTAATATTTTCATGATCCTAATTACTTACACAGTTAGGAATGAGAAAGAAACAAAAGAAAGAAGTAATGATATTCAGTACTGATAACAGGCAATTTAGTGATTTTCTTCTTGTTTCCTCTAAAAGAGATGAGTTATTTCTCAGGATCAAAATTACTTTCATATGGGGAGGGGGTTTGAAAATAGCACAGCAATTTCATATGCTGGTAAAATTTTGCCTAATTCTAGGTGAAAAGGGAGCAAACTCAAAAACCTTTCAAACGAGCCAGTTACACACTAATAGACATATTGTAGTCATGTCACTGTATCTTACCTCTAAGGTAAGAGTCCTGTTTTGAAGAATTAAAAAATTTGAAGGTATGTCAAAATTTTTAGACAGTATGACTAGAAATAAGCTAGTTCTTAAAAATTACAGAGTTTTATTAGCATTAGCTCTTTTGCAATGTGGTATGATCATGCTAATCAAAGCAATGACATTGCTATGTATCTAGGTAGTGCCCTGTTATAAGCGCTTTAAAAATTATTCTACCTCTTCCCCCAGAAGGATATAAAAAAATTAACATTAGCTTTTAAAGTTAAGGTTCTTAGTTTCTTAATTTTCAAAAGAGGAGTCTCATCTACACTGCATTTATTCCACAAATAAATTTTTAAGATTCAACAAGTCATAAGCATATCTATTCATGAGGAACTTGAAAGAGAAATCATTTCTTCAACTGCTATACACAAATAATAAGGAGCATACAGGTAAACTGTTCAATCAATACAGCACAAAGAGTTATCACAAATTTTGGGGTAGGGAAGGAAAAACTTGTCCTCAGCTAAGAAGTAAATGAATCCTACTACTCATTCTATCAACCTAAACAAATCCACCTTTGCAAAAATAAGCAAAAACCATTTTTAAAACATGCTGTCATTTTGGACATGGTAAGGATTTTACCACACATGCCCCTAGCAAAATTATGGCACTAAGTGACACGAAGAATAACTTCACAGATTTGATTACCTTTTGTACACATTTAGCAAATAAACAAAGAGTCACATACATACCTTCATTGTACTGGCATTCGCTTCATCATAGAGAGTGAATGAAGATGTATTTTCCATAGTATCTGTAAACTGATGCTCTGCATTGCTCCTCTACAGAGCTCACCGCACACACAGACAGCTGATTAGTCAGGCATTGGGAGAGCGCTGCTTTAGAGCAGTCTAAAGCACTTGCCGAGGACTCAGAGACAATAGAAAGTCAACAGCTGTATGTTGTGATGTCAGTAACACTCTAGCCAGTCACCACCAAGAATATCTGAAATGCATCAGAAGCTATATTGAGCTCTTCATTAGCAATTCAGGAGCAATGATGCAAAAGCCCATGAAACTGTGAATGTGCAAAGGCTGTCAGGATATTTGAGATTTCTCGCTCTTCAAATTTTTTTGCACACTGATTCCTGACCTCACACTGGTGAAAAAAGTTAAGATAATTATCTTCTTCTCAAATTCCCTAAAACAAAATGTATAGAATCTAGGCGTGGTTAATACATCAGGTTTTTAATAACTCTCTTTGACACTTTTAGTATTATTAGCAAAAAGTCTATAAAAAAACAAAGAATCTGCCTATGAAAACTGACATCCCATGATTATTTTGCATCTTTATACTGACTTAATTGTCACAAAGGAAGAAAATGCAATTAAGAGCACAATTCCTTATTTGTTAATTTGTTTTTGCTAAAATTAAAATGAGCTCGCTTATTCTGGCAAGAGCATTACTTCTTCACACCAACAGATGGAGACAGCAAAAGAACTGAGATCAGAGGACAATTCTGCCTTGTGTCAGATGCTTGTTGTCTAGATGAGCTCAAGTGATCGACTTATAAGAAAAGGAATGAACCGAAACCAAGTTAAAAACAAAAACAAAAAACAACAAAAAATACACAGCTTATTAAACATTCAACAACTAGGAGCAGAGACACAAAATGAAGAAATCAGACAACCAACTGTGTCTGTTGGGTAAAACACCAAATAAGCAGACAAGTGTGTTTTTTAAATTCTAAGCATTGATTTCTGATAGCTGGGTAATGCACACGCTTGTTTCCCATTCGGCGAAACAAAGATCATACTTTCTGGAAGCACACAGGAATCTTGTATGGATCCTAATCAGACAAAGCTTATACATTACTTGTACTACTGGAAGAAAAATATATCCCACCAAGCAGACATACTGCTTTTTCTGCCACTAAAAGGTTAAGTCTTAAAGAATTGATAAGCCCTTACAGCCTAACAGATCATCCGTGCACAATATATTAACTAGCAAACAGCAAAATAAAGACACTGACTTTTTAACTTGGAAATATTATTCCTCTCTCAAAAATAGGCTCTATTTCAGTCCTATAACTAACTTAATATAGATTTAAATCCACAAAACCCTTTCTAACTATACAAACAAGAAAGGTGGTAACAGCAGCTATTATCAGTGATTTTTGACTGAGAGGTTTCACGTTAATTTAAAGTTCCTCAAAATACCTACCTCCCTAGATTACAATCCTTACCATGCCCTGTACTCTTCAGGATTTAGATGTGTTCAGAGGTAAAAATCAAGCCTGAATATCCCAAAACAAATATCCAAGTTTCTGACTTTTCCTTATATGGTTACTGCTTTTATCAAAGGGTACAAATGATTTTTTTCTCAGAATCTGTTACATATGAGAAACATAAATTCAGGGCAGCTTTTCTTAAAAACCATAATAAAAGCTTTTGTTATGAAACAGATGGATACACTAAAATTAAGAATGATGAAGGAACCTACTGTTATTGTAACAAAAATTAAAGAGTATTCCTACTAGTCAGATGGGTCAGGATAAATCTACTTGTATATCGGGATGATAATGTTCCACATGATTCTATTTTCTCTCTGAACTTTGGACATTTTTAGGCCTTATAAATTCAAGGAATTTTGAATTAGTGAAAAAATGTAACTAAAAAATTTTAAAATGTAGTTATACTACTGTCAAGTAGATTCTGAAGGGAAAGGACTTAGATGTTAACAGTGAATTCCATGGATAATGAACCTTTCATTTAGGAACAATCTACACCTAGCCAATAAGACACAGAGCCTTCAATATTCCTTTTGGATACTATACCATTAATAACCATTAATGGATGCTATTAGAATTAATTAGTAGGTCGCCTTGTCTGCACCCTTTAAGTGTTCCATACAAATAAACAGTGAAACAGATTTGGAAAGGTTTCTTATGATGTCTTGGAAATGTGCTTAAAACACGCCAACAAGGTCAGGTAACAAAAGAAAACTTTCAAGAATAAATCCTCAGTAAAAGAAAGATGAATTAAAAAAATTCATTTTGGGCGCCTGGGTGGCTCAGTGGGTTAAGCCGCTGCTTTCGGCTCAGGTCTTGATCTCAGGGTCCTGGGATCGAGTCCCGCATAAGGCTCTCTGCTCAGCAGGGAGTCTGCTTCCTCCTCTCTCTCTCTCTGCCTACCTCTCTGCCTACTTGTGATCTCTCTCTGTCAAATAAATAAATACAATCTTTAAAAAAAAATTCATTTTTTGCTTAATCTCAAATTTCATACTGTACTTCTTAGAATGTTCAGTAATGTCCTCTGTAAAACCTGAAGCACACTGCCTCTATTAACATAGTGTTTAACTGTAGTTATGAGGTGAAAACTTAATTCCCAACCGAATTATAGGAACTAGGGCAACTATGGGACTAATAACAGAAATTTAATTGTCTAAATCTAATTACTGAAATTCCCGATAAACTTTTAGCTCTCACCTGACTTTTTAAGTCAAAAACAGCATTTGAATCTAGTCCTCTCACGTATTTCCCAACATTATTAATAAAAAGAGCAAATAATTACCATAAGAGACATCTTAAGTCTAAACTATTTTTTTTAGAAAGTTAACATTTTCTTATAAGAAAAAAATCAGTATTTCGCAATTAGTAATGCAGTAAGATTCTGGCAAGTGTCAGAAATACATGACACAACCTATTGGGTGAAAGACAGTTACTAGACAAGATATTCTTCAATTTATGATAACTTTTAATTACAAAGAGTAAAAGGTATGTTTACAACCTGCAGACTCTACCTTAACCAAGTGATCAAACTTAATATCACCCATAACAGGAGAGACAAACATTATAGGCCTCCTGATGTAATGTAGTAGGGGACAAAAATAACCACCTATGTAATATTACTCTGAAAATACATAATCTGAACCCAGTCGTGAGCAAACAATCTGACAAATTTATATTGTGGACCACTCTACAAGACAGCCAGCTTAAACTCTTCATATATCAATATTATGAAAAAAATATGCAAACTTATGAAAGACTAGAGAGAGATGACAATAAATATAAAGTGTTATGCTTGACTGGATTCTGATTTTTTTAAAAAAACTATGAAAGGTATTTACAAACAACTGGGGGATGTCAATCATGTGATTAGTACATGAGATAAAATTTCATCAATATTAAAATTTGGGGGTATGATTAAAAACACATTAGCCAAAGAGACAGAACAAGTGAATATGGCAAAATATTAAAAACTGGTAAAACCAGAAGGTATTTGGACACTCATTATACTACTATCTTTAAACTTTTCTGTAAAACCTTTTCTAGCGGCTTTCCTTTCTTTTTTTGTTTTGAGATAAAGTCTTAATCTACCGTAGCTTTTTTAATGCATGGAATTTGACACATCTTTTAAACTGTGAGAGCACTTTTATTAGGATTATTATTTTTTTAATAATGTTTTAAAAGGGGGGCAGAGTGACTGTCATAAAGCATTAATCTATTAGCAAATATATTTTCTTTTTGAAACCTCTGTAATTTGAAGTAAAAATACTTGACTTTGAAATATTAAAAAATAAGATGCAGAAGACATTATCCTGCTAAGGGAGGGTTCTTTCCACTATTCTATGCCAAAGGGTTTTTACACCTCCCTCCACCCCCTAACACACTCCTTGTGTTACTGAGTAAGTTATCTCTCCAAGTAGTATTCTGTCCTACAGACACATTTGAACCCTGGCAATTTCCTCATTTCCTTAAGATTCTGCTACTTTTACTGAAAATGAAATCACGCAACATTAAAAGAAGAAATTCATTTCCTGTAGCCTGTTTTTTTCAGCCTGAATAGCCCCCTCAATAGAAACACCCATTTCCAATAATTGTCAATAAACAATAAAAGTACTAAAATCTTGAGTCTTGGCTTGGTCAAGGCACTTCTATACAGATTACACATCTTTAGTAAAATGCTTTTGGAAATAACTAATAGAATTTTATACATTTGCAATGGACCTCAGAAACACTCTTACCTAGTCCCCACCTTATTTTATAGTTTGGAAACGAAAGCTCAGAAGTAAAGTGACATGGTAACTGCCTGTCTTAATGTAAACTGGATAGTAGCATAAACTAGCTAATTGGATTTTTCAAAGACTTATTTATTTGGGGGGGAGGGGCAGAGGGAGAGAGAGAAAGAACTCCCCAAGCAGACTCCCTGCAGAGTCCAACTTGGGGCTCGATTCCAGGAACCCAAAATGACTTAAGCCGAAAGCATGAGTCAGATGCTTAGATGACTGAGCCACACAGGAACCCCACTGATTAGATTTTATAACAAGTTTCTATCGCACACTACTTACAAGTGGCCCCAAATTAATCTGGCTTAATCTGCTGGCTTGTTTGCTCTCAGTGGATTTGATAAATTGCAAAGGTGAATAATATAAATGCGAAGGGATTATGTTCTTCATGGGATGGATTCCTTTCATCTTGTGAACCATGAAGTTCACTTTTTTTTTTTTTTTAAAGATTATTCACTTATTTATTTGATATATAGAGAGAGACAGCAAGAGAGGGAACACAAGCAGTAGGAGTGTGAGAAGGAGAAGCAGGCTTCCTGCAGAGCAGGGAGCACAATGCGAGGCTCGATCCCAGAACCCTGGGATCATGACCCGAGCCAAAGGCAGACACCTAACGACCGAACCACCCAGGCGCCCAAGATAATGCATTTTTGACAAGAATACCACAGAAGTGAAATTATACCCTTCTCAGTGCACTATATCTGGGCATACATGATGTTGCCATATTGTCTTGTAACTGGTGATTTTTACTTGGATTACTTATGGTGGTGTCTGCCCTGTTTTTCCTATACAGTTGCTATTTTCCCCTTTGTAATTAATAAGTATCTTGTGGAGAGGCATTCAGTAACTTTGAAAACATTGTTTCTCCTCATAATTTTGCTCATTTTAGCATCCACTGATACTTCTGCATGCAATAATTACTACAATGCTGTTTGCCCAAGGATGATTTTGATTTCCTTCTTCTCTTCTGTACTTATTGGAAGTATATAGTTATTGGACCACTGTAAGAAAGCACTATCCCTTCTTGCTCTTCATATTTTATATGTATGAACATTTGAATACGTATTATAACCTAATACTATTATATAATATTATAACCTAATGCCATTATTTTAAAAAATTACTTTCTGGTACTACATGATGTTCCAGGTTCATTTGTATTTTCTGGGCCCCAGACTCAGAAAAAAAACATTTCTCCAAGGATCCATGTTTCCAATTTTTGGAAATAGTATTTCCAGAGGATCTGGGCACGGATATGCTCATTCTGACTAGGGTCTCAGTGCTCTTTGTCCCTCTCAAGAGAGACAGATAGACATATACATTCATACCTCTATATTTATTTTTGTATTTCTGCATTTGTATATGCGTTCAATCCCGGCTTCCTGATTTAGTGATATGTCCAACTCCACTGAAAGACTACTCTAGACTATTCTTTTCACTATCTTTAAGTGCTTTATCCAACAGCGAGAAATCATACTTTTATTATCTATGATATAATCACTTAGTTGTTGAAACTTAGTATACAAAAAAGTGAGTCTCAGAACTCCCAACCAATACCTCTGGGAGAACACAATTAGTACCCAGAGCACAATATTTGTTCTTTTTGCCTTTACATAATCAAAGTTTTCCAAGGTTACTTAGTTTTTTTCTTCCCCACTCAATAACTGTACTTATGTTATTCATTTGTAATATGGTCAGGTTCATTCGCTAGCATTTATATTCCATTTTGGAATCCTTACTCCCACTCCTCTGCCTGCCCAAACACATATACTGGGTTGGTTTTTATTTATTTTCGGAGTTCTAAGAGTCAGAGTTATAAAGAAAAGTATAGTTGGAGACATGTCACTTCCTCCTCATCCCAAGAATCTCATTCCCACTAACCCCAACCTTTCTACCACATTCCCACTCCTTCTCTATAGGAAACCAATTTCATTAGTTTTTGGTTTATCATTCCTGTATTTTTTGCACAGATGAGTAGATACATGTATATACATCTCTCTTCTTACACAAAGAGTAGCAAAGTACATAGATACTTTTATACTTTATTCTTTTCACCTAATTGCACTGCAACAGTTCACAGTTCAGAGATACTCCTCATTCTTTTTTTTTTTTTTTTAAGATTTTTTTTTTATTCACTTGACAGAGATCACAAATAGAGAGGTAGGCAGAGAGGCGGGGGGGGGGGGGGGGGCGGGAAGCAGGCTTCCCTCTGAGCAGAGAGCCTGATGCGGGGCTCGATCCCAGGACCCTGAGCCAAAGGCAGAGGCTTAACCCACTGAGCCTCCTCATTCTTTCTTACAGCAATACAGTACTCTATTGTGTGGCTTTATTATAATTGATTCAGCATTCTCCTGTATGGGCATTTCAATATTTTGCAACTAGAAATGCTCTTCTAAAATGAACAAACTTGTCCATATGGAAGTGCTATCTTTACAGAAGATTTCTACAAGTGGGACTGCAGTGTCAAAAGTGCATGTGTAAGGGGTGCCTGGCTGGCTCAGTAGGAGAAGCATGCGGCTCTTGATCTTGGAGTTGTGAATTCAAGCCCCACATGTGGTGTAAAGATTAAATAAAAATTTTTCAAAGTGCATATGTTTTGGCGCACCTGGATGGCTAAGTTAGTTAAGCATCTGCCTTCAGCTCAGGTCATGACCTCAGGGTCCTGGGATTGAGCCCCATGTTGGGCTCTTTGCTCAGCTGTAGTCTGCTTCTCCCTCACCCCCCACTGCTCTCCTGCTTGTGTGGTCTCATTCTGATAAATAAATTCTTTAAAAAAAAATGCATGTGTATTTATTAGGGATTGCTAATTGCCATCCAGAAGAGCTATGCCAGCTTGCATTTCCACCAGTGTGTAATGAGAGTGCCTACTTCCCAATAGCCTCACAAGAGAATGTGCTATCATTCTTTTTAATTTTCATCAATCTGACCAGTAAGAAATGTTATCTCAATGCTGTTTTAATCTGTGTTTCTCTAATTTTAAGTGAGATCAAACTTTTAAAAAGGATTTAAGGGTCATATTTACATTGTGAGTTGTCTAGGTCTTTTAGACATTTTTCCATCATGTTTTTGGTCCTTTGTTTCTCAATATATCTGTATTTTATGCCCTTTAATTATTAAGAGTTCATGGGGAACCTGGGTGATGTAGTCAGTTGTGTCAGACTCTGGTTTTCACTCAGGTTGTGATCTCAGGGTCATGAGTTCAAGCTCCACATCAGGCTCAGCGCTCAGCCTACCTGGGACTCTCTCTCCCTCTATCCGCCCCCAACCCCACTCCTGTCAACCACATACACACCTGTGCACTCTCTCTCTCTCAAATAAATAAATCTTATAAAAGAAGAAAAAAAAGAGAGCTCTTTACTAGCCTTTTGTCCCCTGCCTTTGGGGATGTTTCTAGGAAGCTGCTACAGCTGAGGTCAAAGAGGTTGCTGCCCAGAAACACCGTACCATTTAGCAGTCCCCTTTACTCCAAATTCCCTTAACTCCTGGAACCCACTCACCTACTCTATTATCATTTGCCTGTTATGGATATGTAAGTAATTAATATAATCCATGGCCTTTCCTGACTACCTTCTTTCACTTTGCATGCTTTCAAGTTTCTTCCATGTTGTAGTATGTATGTATCAGCACTTGCTCTTGCCATATAATATCTCTTTGTATGATTATTACACATTTTGTTTATCCATTTGTCAAGTGATAGACATTTGTGTTGTTTCCACATTTTGGATATTATGAATAATGCTATGAACATCTGTATATACACTTTCATGTTGAGACTACTCTTGTGCAAAATGCCTATCTTTCCAAATGGCTACTCAGATACTCTGATACCTCTATTAAAAAGTTCTTTTCTACCTGAGTGTTATGAAATACCACCTTTATTATTTCCACTGGTACCTTGGTTTGTTTCTGGGCTTTCTATCCCATAGCTCTATTTTACTTGTGTGGGCGTAGGACACTTTTTAATTGTAGAAGTTGTACAGTAGATGTTTTAAAATCTGGTATGAAGTACTTTCTGGCAGTTTTTCCTTCTTTAGTCTCTTCCCGGTTATTCTTGTATGTTTGTTTTTCCATATAACTGAGTACCAATGAGTCCATCTTCATTAATAAGAAGTTTCTTGTTACATTCCCTAGGATTGCATTAAATTTAGGAATTATAATGCATTCGTCCTATTCAAGTCTACCACTGACCTTCAGAAATGTTAGGAAATTATTCTTCTACAGGTTTTGCACAATTCTTTTTAAATTTATACTTAAGTATTTAACCCTCTTTGTTGCTATTATAATTGGGGTTTTCACCATTATTAGAAGTGTTAATTAGTAATTCTGTATATGAGGCCAAGTTAATTTATATACTGCTACATTACTCAATTCTTTTGTTTTGATTTAGTCTTATCAGTGATCCTCTCATGTCTTCTAGCTATACTACCATGTAATATTCCAACAGAGATAATTTTACTTCCTTTACCCATTTTCTCATGTCTTAATTCCTTATCTAATTATATTTCCTAATACTTTCATTACAATGTTGAATATTAGTAAAGATAGCAGGCATCACCTTGTCTTCTTTTCCTTTTTTTTTTTTTTTAAGATTTTTATTTATTTGACAGAGAAACAAGTAGGCAGAGAGAGAGAGTAGAGCCTGATACAGGGCTTAATCCCAGCACCCTGGGATCATGACCTGAGCCAAAGGCAGAGGCTTTAAACCCACTGAGCCACCCAGGTGCCCCCCACTTTTAAAGATTTTTATTTAACCTTGTTTTCACATAATGTGGAAATACCACTAGTATTTTTCATTGTATAAGCTTTCTGGGTTTAGAACTAAGGACTTTTAAAGATTAATTAATTAATTAATTAATTTAAAAGATTTTATTTATTTATTTGACAGACAGAGATCACAAGTAGGCAGAGAGAGAGGAGGAAGCAGGCTCCCTGCTGAGCAGAGAGCCCGATGCGGGACTTGATCCCAGGACCCTGAGATCATGACCTGAGCCAAAGGCAGCGGCTTAACCCACTGAGCCACCCAGGCGCCCCTAAAGATTATTTTAAAAAGTATCCTTCAATTTCTATTTCCTTGAATGGATATGTGTGTTTTATTTTAATCACGAATGGGTGAATTTTTTTTTGAAGCTATTTCAGTATCTATGGAGATAAATGATTTTTCTTACCAAATCTATTAATATGGAGCATCATATTAATAGATATTCTAATACTGAGCCATCCCTGCATTCTTGGAATGAATAAATCTCATAGTACTTAATAATAACATTATTTAGTATTTTCTTATCAA
Source organism: Mustela nivalis (assembly GCF_964662115.1). NCBI lineage: Eukaryota > Metazoa > Chordata > Mammalia > Carnivora > Mustelidae > Mustela > Mustela nivalis. Next base: position 20,675,344 of record NC_139030.1, on the reverse strand, counting down.
TATTCATAAGGGATATTGTTTTATAGTACTTCTCTTTTTATTTTGTACTGCGTCATCACGTTAAATATCACTACATTTATTCCATAAAAGGAATTAGGATTTTTCTATAATTTTCAATGCTCTGGAACAATTTATATAGCAGTGGAAATAAAATGGTCTTTGGAGGTTCAGTAGAAATCCTCTATGAAACCATCTAGCTTTTTAGCTGATGCTTTTTAGTGGGGGTAATTTCTTAATGACATTATTCTGTGGAAAGTGGTCTGTTTAAAAATTTCTCGCTCAAGTTTGGTAATCTGTATTTCTCTAGGAAATTACTCATCTAGGTTTTTCAATTAAATGCTGTGAGGTCTGCTAAATAGTCTCTTATGAATTTTAAAACAAAAAGAATTGTTTTCACTGGTTATTTTCACCCTTATCTTATTTTGCATATTTTTGCTTTATTCCTCTACAATGATCAAGTTAGCTAGTAATGTCTATTTTGGTAATTCAAAAGAAATTATAGTTTAATTAGGCCTACTATTTTTCTATTCTCTACCTCATTAATTTCTACTTTATCTTTGTTATTTCCTTCCTGTGCTCTCCTCATGTTTACTCTGCTGTTGTTCTAGATTTTGGTTTGAGCTGGAAAAGGAATTCACTAATTTTCACTTTACAGATAAATCTGTTTACTGCTATGAATTTTCATCTGAATACTATTTTATTGGGATGATACACAGATACCTGTTTTAATGATGCCCTCTTCTGTCAATATTGCAAATTCCAGATATTTCAGCCAACTGTTTGTTTTGTTCTGGCGGGAGAAGTTGGTTATGAATCCTGCAGCTCTGTGGTTCCCTTTGTCTTGCCGGATTTTGAATTTTCTGCTTTTGCTTTATTCTTTCTTCACCACCCAACCACGAAAGAAAGCGTTTCCCTTCTTTATGTGCCTTCTTCCCTTTCTTGAAGCTAGACATTCTGAAAGCTGCCTCCTCAAACTGTATCTTTACACTCCCCCCCTACCCAATTTCAATCATTCTCTTTTAGAATTTTTAGGGTGCATTTAGTCTTTCTGGCTGAGTGTTTAGATCAAGCTTAGTTTCCCTCTTCATTCTGCCCCCACCTCCCCTTTCTGGTCTTTGCTTGCCACAAAATGTTGTGTGGCAGGCAGGATAGAGGGAATGTGTGAGTTCATACGCTAAATTTGATATTTTTTCTTTTTACTTAAAGTTATTTTGAGGTTTTAAATTCTTTCAAATTTATGCTATGTCTACAAGTTTTATATAGATTTTTTCTTCTCATTCTGTATTTTTTCCAAGGAAAACTGAGAGACAGTAGCTAGATGGCCACCACTGTCTTCAGTGGAAGCTCTCCTGACATTTATTTTTTTATAACAGTTTATTGAGGTAGAATTCACATACTGTATTATTTGCCCATTTAAAGTGTATAATTCAATAATTTTTAGTATATTCACAGAATAGTGTAACTATCACCACAATCAATTTTAAAACATTTTGTCACCCCATAAAGAAACCCTGTATGGTTTTAACTAGTATCTCCTAATCCCTACAACTCCCATTAACCCTAGATAATCACTAATTTATTGTTTCTACAGATTTCCCTACTCTAGATATTTCATACAAAAATGATAGATATTTGGGGGTTGTTTCCATCTTTTGGTTATCATGAATATGCTACTATGAAAATTTGTGTACAAGTTTTTGAGTGGACATATGTTTTTATTTCTATAAACGATATATCCATGAATCAGATTGCTGAGTCAAATGGCAACGCCACTTTTCCAAGTGGCTATACAATTTTGCATTCCCACTAGCAGTGTAAGAGGGTTCCTATTTCTCTCTATCCTCACTAACATTTATTATGTCTTTTTTTTTAAATTTTATTTATTTATTTGACAGACAGAGATCACAAGTAAGAAGAAAGGCAGGCAGAGAGAGAGGAGGAAGCAGGTTCCCCACTGAGCAGAGAGCCTGATGTGGGGCTTAATCCCAGGACCCTGAGACCATGACCTGAGCTGAAAGCAGAGGCTTTAACCCACTGAGCCACCTAGGCGCCTCATATTATCTGTCTTTTTGATTGTAGCCATCTCAGTAGGTATAAAGTGGTATGATTGTAATGTGCATTTCCCCTGATAGCTAATGATGTTGGTTACCCTGATGTGCTTTTTGGCCATAGGTTTATCATCTTTGGAGAAATGTCTATACAGATCATTTGCCCATTTAAAAATTAGATTATTTGTCTTCACTATAGAGTTTTAAGAGTTCTTTATGCATTTTCCACATAAAAGTCCCTTAATTAAGTAAATATTTTCAAACAGTTTATCCTTTTCAAATGGGTTGTCTTTTCACTTTCTTAATGATGTCAACTGAAATAAAAAACCTGTTAAATTGACAAAAATCCAATTTATCTATATGTAATATATTTAAAAACAATTACCAACAAACATTTCATACTCCTCATCAACTAAAAATACATACTGATTCTGGTAGTAGAACATGTATCAAACTCATCTTTGAGTTCAAGAGGAATGAGTCAAAGAATGTTAATAATGTGTATTCTGACTTTTCTAAGGAATAGAAAAGCAGTTTTTTTTTTTTTTTATAAAGTCATTGCTTAAATGAGTCTTCCTGAAGGAAATTTTTTTTTTTTTAAAGATTTTATTTATTTACTTGACAGAGAGAGATCACAATTAGGCAGAGAGGCAGGCAGAGAGAGAGGAGGAGGAAGCAGGCTCTCTGCCGAGCAGAGAGTCCGATGTGGGACTCGATCCCAGGACCCTGAGATCATGACCTGAGCCGAAGCCAGCGACTTAACCCACTGAGCCACCCAGGCGCCCCTGAAGGAAATTTTGTCACAAGAAACACATACTAGGTGGCTCAGATGGTTAAGCGTGTCTCTTGATTTCATCTTAGGTCATGACCTCAGGGTTGTGAGATGGCTCTGTGCTCAGCAGGGAGTCTCTGAGATTCTTTCCTCTTCCTCTGCGCCCCCCATGCTTTCTTCCTCTTCAAATAAATAAATAATTAATTAAAAATAACAGTTTTGAAAATGGGATAGCAAAGCCTAATCGAAGACCAAACGACCGAGAGTAATGAAAATGTGTACCTGATGTCATGCAAGAGTAACAAGGCTTCTGGTAATACTGGTGAAAAGCTTTACTGTACCTCTCAATAGCAGTATCTATGAATTACTTAATTTCATTCTTTTCATGCTCATTTCTACAACTTTGGGAGAACTGGATAGCTGTAAGGGGAAAGTGATTTTTTTTCTTTTGTTTTTAGAAAGGGAGGGAGGGAGAGAAAGAAAAAGAGGGAGAGACGGAGATGGGGGGCAAGGCAGAGGGAGAGAGAGAACCTTCAGCATGCTCCACACAGAAAGGAACCTGATGCGGGGCTGGAACTCACAGCTCTTGAGATCATTACTTGAGTCCAAATCAAGAGTTATATGCTTAACCAACCAAGCCACCCAGGCTCTCCAGGGGAAATAATTTCTGATTCTTGCATGAGGTGGGAAATACCATTTTGTTTTTTTCAAAGAGGTTTTCTGTCTATTTGGGTACATGAACCAGTTTTTCTGGTGTTGATCTTCCCCTTCTCTGCTGACAAAATTAAGTTATACAAAATAAATTTCCAAGAGGCTGAAGATAACCAGCTAAGCCCTTAATCACAAATAAATGAAAGATCTTTTTTTTTTTTTTTTTTGGTCAAGCATATGGGCTAAGACAATATTTGCTTATGCATTCCTAAATTACAGAAACATGTAAGAAAATGCATTACAACTGGACAGGACAATCAATATCCGGATCACTTAATTTGTATATCAAATAACAAAGAATTAATCCAGAGATCAATTGGTGGAACACAAACTTAAGTGGCAGAGAATAAGGATGACTTAGTTGTTTAAATTTTAAAATGACTCACCTCGAATACTCTATCTAAATAAAAGGGCTATTGATAATTAATGGATGCAAATTTGTTAGCTGAAGAACAGGTTCTTTTAAACCTTGGACAGAAAAAGGAAAAGGACCATAAGTTAACACTTAAAAAGGGTTTACTATGTGACAGGTATGTTCTAAGCATTCCCTATGAGGTAAATAGTACAAGTATCCTTGTAAGAAAAGTGAAACGCAGGTACAGGTATAGGTAGGCAGGTTTTAGCTTTGCCCAAGGTCACACAACTAGCTAATAGTAAAGCAAGGATTTGAAATGAGTAGTCTAGCTGCAGAGTCCATATGCTTAATCACTTTGATATATCACTTATTTGTGACTGTATAATTTTTAAAATGTCTTCTGCTTTTTTTTTTAATGGAAGGATCCTTTAATTAATTAATTAGTTAATTAATTAATTTGAGAGAGTGAATGAGCACAAAGAGGAGGAGAGACAGAGGGAGGAGGAGCAGCAGACTTCCCGCTGGGCAGGGAGCCCGATTCCCTGCTTGATCCCAGGACTCCAGGATCATGATCTGTGCCAAAGGCAGATGTTTAACTGACTTAGTCACCCAGGCACCCAATGTCTTCTACATTCTTAATTGGTTTAAATGGCAAACATTATCATCTATTCTTATTTGTTTCCTTTTTGTGGTACAAAGTAGGGCAAGTCTGGTCCATATACTCCAGAATAAAAAGCCAGTGAAAACAAAACAAAACAAAGCAGCATCCATGGTAAAATTTGCAGGACATGGTGAATTACTAAACTGGGGGGAGACAGAGAAAATAAATGTGATGCTAAAGTTTCTGGCTTGAGTAACTGGTTTTACAGAGTTGAGGTTTGTTAAGATCATGATTCTCTGGGGCGGAAGCAGGGGAGGAAGAAGTCTTCCCTTTGCTGTCTCTTTGCACATTCTTTGGCTTTCACATCAGAGAAATCCCAGAATAGAACTGTTAGTCCTCTCATCTACCTGAGGTGGTTACCTATGTGGAAATTGTTCCCTTAGCAGCAAAGTGATAAATCCGAATCCCCCTAATAGGTCACCCAATATCCACCCTTGGAATAGGGATTCTTTTAGTGAAAAATTGTAGAGAAGAATAATAAAAAGACCAAACAAACAAACAAAAAACCCCCAAAACCCCAAAAACCCTACATATGGAAATAAACCCTGAAATGAGACCAGATGATTCTCAGGCATGGTTTAGCCCTTCAATGAAAAGGAGCTGTTATGAGTACCATGTCATTTTAGACATTTAACTAAAAATAGGAAGAGCTAACTTAATTTTTTTAAAGATAAGATATGATAGCTTATCTTGACATACTCTGCTTTGCTGGAATTATCAGCTTTACCATTCTTGGCAGTACTTTAGGCAAGCAGTGCGCCCCCAACCCTCTCTCTGCAGTCATAAGAATATTATACTATATGGGTCAAAAGTAAAGCTTATGTGTATATGTGCATGCAAACATACTATATAACTGTTTATCTTTGGGAACAAATCAAGTCACTGTAAATGTGACTTCAGAGTTTAATAGACCTAAAGTACCTGGGTATACAATCTCAAGGAGTGAGTACTAATTAATTATATTGGGCCTTAATTGGACCAAGTCTATAAAGAGAAGCAAGAATGTTAGGCTACAGCAGGGATTACCAGACTACAAACTGCAGACTGCTGAGCAAAAGAAAGATCTATATTCCAGGCATTTTACTACTGACCTTTTAGAAATTAAATTCTTTCATACTTGAAAAAAGTTGAGAACCTGATCTTGAAGACAAGTATGAGAGTCAGGAGTGCCAACACCAACAAGGGAGAAGCCATTTTGCCCAGGCCTATAGATGTGATTGCTACCTTTGCTAGAACAGGTATATTGCACTGCAACCATCCAACCAACCAATTCACTTTAATCTGAATCCTGGTTACCAAACAACCTAATTATAACCAGCTAGCCCACGCAGGTTACCCTGGAGAGAAGGCACTGGTAATGCCAATGGAAACAAAATTCAATTCTCACAATGAATTAGTAATTTGACATCTGGATTTATTCACTCTCTGTAAACTTTATTAACATATGTGACCTCTGTACTTGCTATAATTCACAGGAATGAAGTAAAACAAAAACAAAACTTCAAAGCTGAGGGTCCAAACACGAGAGCTATGTAAATCCACCAGCATAAATGATATCTTGTGAGGTCTGTTGGGAGTGCCACTCCTACCCCTAACTCATGCCCTTTCTATAGATGGAACAGGTGTAATAATACCAAACATTCTATATGTATCCTAGATCAGTATTTCAAAGCAACTGCCAAGTTTATGAAAACAGAAAAAAAGAAAAAAGCTAGTGTTTCTAGCTCAGAGATAGCGGTTGTTGAGAGCCAGATTGTAATTCCACTAGTATTCCACTTACTTAGTGCTTCTAGCTCAGAGATAGCAGTTGTTGAGAACCTGTCAGATGAAATGAAATTTAAGAGTGATATATGGGGGGCGCCTGGGTGGCTCAGTGGTTTAAGCCGCTGCGTTTGGCTCAGGTCATGATCTCAGGGTGCTGGGATTGAGTCCCGCATCCGGCTCTCTGCTCAGCGGGGAGCCTGCTTCCCTCTGTCTCTCTCTGTCTGCCTCTCCATCTACTTGTGATTTCTCTCTGTCAAATAAATAAATAAATGAAATCTTAAAAAAAAAAAGAGTGATATATGAATTATAAATTATTTAGGAAGTTTTCAATTCACTATACGTATATCTACATTTAAATTTCAAACATATCTTCTCATTGCACAAGGCAGTAATTTATTCTTATTGTTGAAATTGCAAAGTATCTTCAGTTAGCTCTGTGCAATAATTTCCAGCAGCAAAAATTTAATAATTACTGTCAAAGGATACTTTTAATTTCTAAATAAAGAAGATGAACATACCTGTGAAAGTAGGCAAAAAAATAAATAGGTATTCCACAGAAAAGAAATTAAAAGGTTTTTGGTTAAAGAAAAGCACAATTTTGGAGAATAGCATTTTTCACTGGCAAGGACAGAAGAGAACTCTGACAACTGCATGGAGGACCCAGAAAAATAGACATTTTTATACACTGTTGGTGGAAGTGAAAAATGGTCCAAAAGCTTTGGAGGTAAAATTTAGCAGTATATATCAAAAGCCTTATACTGAACATATCCTTTGATCCATGAAGACTACTCAGAGGAATTTCACCCAAAAGAAAAAATTACAACATATATCATAGTACAGTTAGAAAAACTGAAAAAGTGTAAACACTACAGGACTGGCTGAGTAAATGGAAGTACACTCAACAAGATGCAGAAATTCCTTTATTGGCATTCAAGATGATGATACTTAGGTGAAAGAAAAAACAAGACTGTGCCACAAAACAGTATGTAGAAAATGATCTGATTTTTTGTTAAAGGAAAAAAAAAAAAAAAGGAATTACTTATTAATTAGTGGTAACTACTTGTCCAGGAAATGCAAAAAAATATGTTTTTTAAAGTCTGAAAGGATATATGCCAAATGTTAACAGTGGTTTTTCTGTGTGTAATAATAATTTACTAGAGGCTAGTTTTCATTATTTTGGTTGATTTGTATTTTTCTTAATTGTCTTCTAAAATTTATATTAGCTATTTGTTTATAAAAATATCAGTTAAAATCTACATGCTACTATCTATACTTGTGGGAAATGTGACTCTTCCAGACTTAAGTCTCAAAAATAGACACAAAGAGTTAAGTAAGCAACTGTCCATGACTACCTTATTGCTGAGGTAAAGATACAAAATATACAGGACAACATATAACACAGAGCCAGATTGTAAACATTAAAACTTACTTTAAAGCTAGTACTATGTAGCTAGCTTATTTCTAGTTGCTGGTTTTTGTTCTCTGTACCTGGGTTACAAAAATAGTATATTCAGCTTTGGGTACTCTCTCTACCTAGCCTCAGTTTATTTCAAAAATAGTCATGACTAACATTTATTGAGTGCTGAAAAAATTATGATTTTATATCAAATACCTTGCCCCAAATTTAAGATGGCTTCCAAAGTGCCAAAGAGTATTCCATAAAATCACTCTCACGGAAAGGAAGACATGTATTAACTATCAAAACAGCTAGAAATCTACAAATACTTGATTGAGGATTAATTTGGATCTGAGTATTACAGCAGAAAGGGCAAAAGGGAAACAAGAAAGACATGCCGTTTTCATTCTCAGAAAATGAGAAAATGTACCAAATCCTTCAGAACAGAGAGAATTTTTCTTTTTTAAAAGGCAATTCTAGGGCACCTGGGTGGCTCAGTGGATTAAGCCGCTGCCCTCAGCTCAGGTCATGATCTCAGGGTCCTGGGATCGAGTCCCACATCGGGCTCTCTGCTCAGCAGGGAGCCTGCTTCCTCCTCTCTCTGCCAGCCTCTCTGCCTACTTGTGATCTCTCTCTCTGTCAAATAAAATAAAATCTTTAAAAAAAAAAAAGGCAATTCTAATAATTCCTTTGGTGGTGCATAGACAAAAATTAGGTTATATGACCCCTGCACAATGATGACATATACATGCCTGAATTATTTTCTGTGCTAAGGATTTCAGGGTACCCAAATATCATCCTGTAGACTACTTATTGTGTAAGGGATAAATGAAGCAATCAAGTAACCAGCCAAAAAATCAAAAACATTTCTGCCCATCATTGCCATAAGTGAATGACAGAAAGAATGACTATGTAATTTTTTGTCCAAACTAGGGAGAGAGAGAGGGGGCACATTATTTTTCACAGGGCAACAGGTGTAAACTGGTACTTGTAGTCCCATAGTTATCACTAAGAGCAAATGGTAAGGTAGGAAGTAAAAGGAAGAGCTCAATTATTTCCACAAGAAACTAAATGAAATAAATAGTAAACACTTACTGCACTTGAAACAGGAAGTTTACCTTTCTTAAAGCTGAATTTATCACAGCCAGACAAGTTTAGTTTACTAGACACACTTGGCTGTAAAAAGATACTTGCTATAAGGAGTAAGGTAGGGATAACAAGGTGAAAACACATAGCCAACTTAAAATCTCAACTGATCATCTGTTAAGGTCATCTCATGAACCAGACAGTGTAAATAAACCTGAACTGGTAAGTTTTTTAAAACTAAGGAGACAAAATTTTTCAGAAGATATTGGTAAGTGATCTCCCAATTTTCAATAAATGGTGTAAAGACTGGTAAATTTCAGATCCCTAGCAAAATTCTAAACTGAATTATTATAAGAAAAGCAACTAAAGAAGAAGGAGAAAACAATACATGATCTCTAATTATTAAGAACTAGGATGGAAGAGGATATAATAATAACCATAGGCTTTTTTTTTTTTTTTTTTTAAAGATTCTATTTATTTATTTGACAGGAGAGAGAGAGAGCACAAGTAGGCAGAGAGGCTGGCAGAGAGACAGGGAGAAGCAGGCTCCCTGCTGAGCAAAGAGCCCGATGCAGGGCTCCATCCTAGGACCCTGAAACTGTGACCTGAGCCGAAGGCAGAGGCTTTATCCACTGAGCCATCCAGGAGCCCCATAACCATAGTTTTTGATAGAGCTACTTTTTGTTACTATACTATAGACTATATGCTTTTTGATTCCAAAAAAGTTAATTACCAAATACGCTATGAAGCTTTAGGGATAATCCTCAAAGATGGCTAGAAAGAGCAAATGTAAATGTTAATATTCACTTTTGGACTAAGTGCTTAAAGCTCACAAACCTTGAAGCTCTGATATCTCAGTGTCTCCCTAACCCTCAATATCCATATGTCTTATTCCCACAAACAGCCTAAATTATCCATCCTCTGCAAAGAGACAGAGAGAAAACTAGTAAAAGATGGATTTCATTATAAACACTTCAGTATGACCATACGGTGTCTGATGGCTCACTTCTCTTTAAAATGAAATATCCCCAATTTCTTTAATCATTTTCTCTGAGCTATGGTTTCTAGACTTTTGGTCTAGCCATCCTAGTGACCATTCTTCTACACTAATTTTGTCAATTTTTTCTTTAGAACTTGGTTGCCTTGGGGCGCCTGGGTGGCTCAGTGGGTTAAGGCCTCTGCCTTCAGCTCAGGTCATGATCCCAGGGTCCTGGGATGGAGCCCCGCATCGGGCTCTCTGCTCAGCAGGGAGTCTGCTTCCTCCTTTCACTTGTAATCTCTGCCTGTCAAATAAATAAATAAAATCTTTAAAAAAAAAAAAAGAACTTGGTTGCCTTGAATTGAATAGATGTGGCTACGCTAGTTGTCAGTACAGTAAGATACCTGCACTAAAAAAAAAAAAAAAAAAAAAAAGTTACAATTGGATTAATTTTTCAATTGTCATTTTACTGCTTTATACTAAGTTTTCATTTTTTCCTCATGAACTGAGTCTCATTGTCTTACCACGTATGCAACTCTTTTTCCTAAATTTAAGTGCAACTTATCACTTTCTAGTTTATGTAATTTTATTCTGAGTTTAATTTTTAAAAATAATTTTTTATTCTGTTTTCAGAATTATCACTACAGGAGAGATCTGAAAACTATCATATAATAATAAGAAGCTGCTATAAAGTATAAACTTAAACCAGAGGCACAAGTGGAACCAACAGATAAAATGGAATCAAGGAGTTGGCGTACTAAAAAGAGAAAAGTTTTTAACATCTGGAGTTGAATTATATGGAACAGGCCTTTTCACAGAATGTATAATATGGAGATTCCTGATGTCAGAAGCATTTTTTTTTTAAATTTTTATTTATTTATTTATTTGACAGTTCACAAGTAGGCAGAGAGGCAGACAGAGAGAGGAGGAAGCAGGCTCCCCACTGACCAGAGAGCCCGATGTGGGACTCGATCCCAGGACCCTGAGATCATGACCCGAGCCGAAGGCAGAGGCTTTAACCCGCTGAGCCACCCAGGCACCCTGTCAGAAACATTCTTGAGGAATCTGGTAGGGTGAGGGATTCAAGATGAGAACACCTGTATCTTAGTCAGATTATGTTATAATAATTAACACCCACAACTCCTAAGATTAACACAAAAACTTCTGTTTCACTTGCACCATATGATACCAGTCAGGTGACTCTCTAGTATAGACGTCAGGGCCTGCTGCCCATTTCGTATGTCCCTTGAGCTAACATGGTTTCCTTCATTTTTAAAGATTTGTGAAAACAATACAAAACTAAAGACAAAAAACAATGTGTGACAGGAATGACACATAGTCTGCAAAACCTAAAATATTCACTATCTGCCCTTCATGTGGTGATTCGAAGATTCATGCTCCTTCCACTTGTGATTTCTTGGTTCCTTCTCTAAGTGTCTCTGCCATGACAACACCTATGCTCCAAGACAATCTCTTCTGCTCACCCTTAAGGACTCAGGTGGCACCACTTAAGTGCAACGGGGCTGGGAAATGTATTGTGCCTGACGTCCAAGGAAGCAGAAGAATAGTGGTATGGGAAAGCACTGCCAAGTCTCCACCACAACTTGCATATTTCATTTTAACTCAAAGATTCCATGGTTCTAAATACCTCAGCTATAATTTTCATTTTTAGTATAAATCTTAATGAAAGAGTTTTATAACTGACTTAGAAAGAAATGTATCATAATATTGCAGCTGGTGATAAGGTAAAAATGCTTTATGTTTGAGTTAGAACTAGGACAAAGGAACCTAAATATCATCTGCAGGATGTCTGGATTCAATTCTTTAGATTACACAGCCTCCAATTTTTAGTATGCCCATAGTGTTCCTAATGAATCATAAAAACCTGAAATTTTAAACATTAAATGATTTAGAACAGAATAATTCATACGTCTTGCAAAAAATATGTACATGTACTAACTTCGTAAATAAAAATAAAGCAAGTCCTATGCCATCACTTCAGGGAAAACTTGGTAATTTGGTCATTTCAAAATCTCAACACTTTCCACTGAAGTGATTTAGTAAGTTATGGAACAGCTGCAAGCTGAATTATACATGATGATAGCAAAATATTTTATAGATTGTTCAGCCAGATCTACTGGGCATACTAAAAGACATAAATTGGAGTATCTCTTTTTCCTTTAATTTAGCAAGTGAGTATCTCATTACTTGGTAAAAAAAAAACTTTCATTTACACAAACATATCAAGCTTTAAAAACTTAGTACACAATTCCAAATGGGTTTTAAAAAACCCAGGTAAGTCAGCATACCTGCCCTATACTCATCTGTCGAGCATAATGGGAAAATTACATAAATGTGACGAAAAATATTTTAAAATTCACACTAAAGATCAAATGACAGGAAAAAAAGAAAACTAATCATACCAGAATACGTTATCACATGAGGAAGACTGAAAAATAACTGTAACAGTCTACATCTCACAAGGAAATTACAAAAACTAAGATTGCCTTTTTATGATGTTAATAATCAATTATCAATATAGAAAATGAGGGAGGAGATATGAGAAATAAGATGAAGTGCAACATATAAATTTTAAACAAAGTTCACCACCAGTATTACTATGAGAAAACCAAAAACTTGTAATTAATTTTAGTTCCACATTTCAAAAAGACAAAATGCTGTGTCAGGCATACTTCGAACATTCACTGGGATAGATTTTTCGAAGAACCATGGATAAGAACCAACCAACTACTAAACAACTGTCTAAACTATTCAATTGCAGATAATAAACAGGCAGACTGTAGTCTGAGAGGGAAATGCAAAGGCTCAAGGGACTCAGCATCACAAGTATCTAATGATAATGGATCAATTAAGATAGGACTTATGGATAAAATTAAAAAATAGAAGAAATGCATGAAGAACCCAGTGATTTTTTTCTAAACATTTCAAAACATTTCAGGAAATAAAATATCACACAGGTATTAAAGGATGAAAAAAAAAGGATGACAAGTAACATATGCTGTGAAATCATGAACGCCATTAAGCATTAATAAAGGTCAGTTTTAAGATCTCATTAGGCAAACAATTTAAAAATAGATTTAATAGTAGATTAGCAATCTCTAAATTTTGTTTAGTTGTATTCTGACTTTCAAAGAAGGAAATTATTTTTTTTTAAAGATTTTATTTATTTATTTGACATACAGAGATCACAAGTACACAGAGAAGCAGGCAGAGAAGCAGGCAGAGAGAGAGAGAAGGAAGCAGGCTCCCTGCTGAGCAGAGAGCCCGATGCGGGGCTCGATCCCAGGACCCTGGGATCATGACCTGAGCCGAAGGCAGAGGCTTTAACCCACTGAGCCACCCAGACGCCCCAAAGGAGGAAATTCTTAAAGAAAAGTTCTGCTAAAGATACTAATCAGTAAGGCCATAGCTATTACTAACAAATAATTTAAAAAGGTTTCCAAGTATTTTTAAAAACATGACTGTCATTTTAAGGGTTTCAAAATGCATTTGGAAAGCATTCCAAGTACATGTAGAATGTCAAAATACAAAATGGAAAATACTGATCAAATCACCATAAATTGTGTTCATGGACTCTTGGTTTGATAGTTTCCCAATCTCTCATGACAATTCCAAGAGTTGACAATACTTAGCACTGAAATGTTCTTTCCTAAATCTCTCCAAGCTACATTTAACCCCATTTTCTAAACTCAATAATTCAGCCAATAAGGTATACATTACAGTAAGTGGCCCAAATGCTACAGCTCCAAAGATCTTAATGGACTACTGGCCCCCCATTTCTTTAGCTCCAATTCCAAGGTGATGAATTGATGACAACAAAGATGATAATGACTAACACTTGAGTGCTGTCTACCAGGTACATGTTCTGAATCGTTCCCCTAAAATTCATGTTGAAATACGAAAGCCCAGTGTGAGGGTGTTAGGAGGTAGGTAGGCCCTTTGGGAGGAGCTGAGGTCATGAAGTCATAACTCATGGAACCCTCATGAATGGGATTAATGTTTTTTAAAAAGACACTTCACAGAACTCCCCTTTTGTTGAGTTTGGATTTCTACTGCTTAAAATTGAAGGAGCACAACACTAATCAGAGATAAAGAGTTCAAACACCCTTGGTATTGTTTGGGAAGTAGATAAGACACTAATGATATATTTATATTAAATATGCATAGTAAAAAGGGTAACCACAGGGTGCCTTGGTGGCTCAATCAGTTAAGTGTCTGCCTTTGTCCTCCCTGATCATCAGGAAGCCTGCTTTTCCATCTCCCTCTGCCTGCCGCTCCCCATGCTTGTGCTCTCTGTCAAATAAATAAAATCTTAGGGGAAGAAAAAAGGGTAACCACTAAAAGAAATAAAAGAAATTCCAAATTAGTAAAGCGAAAGCAAAATAAAAGGCAGATAACCCATCCCTGCCAACAAAAGAATACCAACTTAGGGTAACTATATTGCTAACTGCCACTGCTGAACAAGTAGGACAAGAAGGGCACTTGTCCTAGACTCCCAGTTCTAGGTCTCTAAGCTAGAGTCAAGTTGGGGGTTAAATTCACTGATTAATAGGGCACCTGGGTGGCTCAGTCGTTAAGCATCTGCTCAGGTCATGATCCCAGCGTCCTGGGACTGGGCCCCCGAATCGCTCCCTGCTCAGCAAAAAGCCTGCTTCTCCCTCTCCCTGCTCTCCCTGCCTGTGTTCCCTCTATCAAATAAATACACAAAATCTTAAAAAAAAAAAACTTCACTGATTAAGAAAGAAAAAAGGCTGTCTAAGCCTAGACTTTAGTCTGTGTTTTATGTTATCCAATATTTAACCTATGGCACCTTTCCTACAAGGGTAAAATGCATATTTCTATAGGAAGCTATAGCAGAATGATCTAGCTATATAGGAAAATGATAAAATCATAAGATCTAGAAGAATTTTAAGTTTTTCCCCCTCTGAAATCTAGTACTGATCCAAAATGACAATTTTGATTTTTGTTTTACTGAAGTTAGTTGTTAATGATTCTGTCTCTACAACTAAGAAGGAACTTAAGTCTCTTGTCTTTTCATACCTAGTATTTAACAAAGAACCTGATATACAATATGTGTAATACTGATTTATTTATCATTGTACCTTGGTGAATGTTAACTTCTTTTCAAATACAAGTATCTTTTATACAACACAGTTAAAGTTTTGAAGACTAGAAACAAAAATGAAAAAGTTTTTAAAGAAATACTGAACTAACCCCAGATGTGTAGTCTAAGATTTTTATGAAACAGCCAAGTGGTACAGGTATCAGAATTTTAGTAACAGCATTCCTTAGATGACTGATATTTTCAACAATAATATAAGTTGTAAACTTGGGAAATCCTAAAAAGTTTATAATGCATCTTAAAAACAACTTCATCAATTAAGACAGAATTCTAATTTACCACTGAAATGCATAATTATACTATACTCCTAGTTGATTTATTGAGAACTGACTGAAGAGTAAAGTTAATTTCTTAAAAACCACATATAGTGTATATTTCCCATGTCTAACTTAGTCCTCTGAAAACAACTTGAAACTGTACAGTGTCTAACTATATTCCTGATAAATAGCTTTAATTGTTGCTAAGAAAAAATACCAGTACTCATTATATCAATACTTTGTTAAGCATCCAATATTTAGGCTTCTAGTTACATGTACAGGACATTTTACCACATGTGTCATTAAATAACAATGGAATCTGTTTTTTCAAAAGTCCTGTTTATAACTGAAGTCCAACAGGGGCGCCTGGGTGGGTCAGTCCTTAAACATCTGCCTACAGCTGTAGGATCAGGTCATGGTCCCAGGGTCCTGGGATAGAGCTCTGCATTGTGCTCCCTGTTCAGTAGGAGGCCTGCTTCTCCATCTCCCACTCCCCCTGCTTGTGTTTCCTCTCTCGCTGTCAACTAAATAAACAAAATCTTAAAAAAAAAAACCCACAAAGAACAAAGTCCAACAAATCATAATATAAACAAAAAACACCTCCAACTCAACAATAAGAGAAGAAATAATCACATTTATAAAAATGGGCAAAGGACTTGAACAGAAATTTCTCCAAAAAAGATATACAAATGGCAAACACCACATGAAAAGATGCTCACTGTCATAAATAATTAGAGAAGTACAAATAAATAGAGAAATACAAATAAAGGCCACCTCACACCTACTACTAAAAGAAAATAACAAGTTTTGGTGAGAATGTGGAAAAACTAGAATTCTTGTACAATGTTAGTAGAAATCTAAAATGGTGCAGGCAATGTGAAAAATATCATGGTGAATCCACAAAAACTTAAAAACAGAATTACTATATGATCCTGTAATTCTACTTCTGGCGATATACCCAAAAAACCTAAAAGTGGGGTCTCCAAGGGATATTTGTATACTTCTGTTCACTGCAGCACTATTCACAGTATCCAAAAGCTGAAAACACCCCAAATGTCCACCAACAGATGAATAGATACACAAAATGTCATACATACCAACCAAAGAATATTACTCAGACTTAAAAAAAAGGAAATTACCTACAGTTTTGTTTTTCTTTTTCAAGACTGCTTTGGCTATTCAGGGTCTTTTGTGGTTCCATAAAAATTTTAGGATTGTTTGTGCTAGTTTTGTGAAAAATGCTGTTGGTATTTTGACAGGAATTACATTAAATGTGCAAATTACTTTGGGTGGCATAGATAATTTAACATTTGCTCTTCCAATCCATGAACACAAATGTCTTTCCATTTCGTTGCATCTTCTTCAATTTGTTTCATCAATGCCAGACTTCAAGTTATATTACAAAACGCAGGAATCAAAGACAGTAAGGTATTGGTACAAAAATAGACACAAAGATAATAGAACTGAATAGAAAACTCAGAAGTAAAACCCACAGTTATATGGTCAGTCTTGGACAAAGGAGGCAAGAATATGCAATGGGAAAAAGACAGTATCTTCAACAAATGGCGCTGGAGATCTACACAGAAAAGAAAGAAACTGGATCATTTTCTTACACCATATATATATTCAAGATCGACACCAAAAATAAATTCAAGATCGATTAAAGACCTAAATGTGAGATTTGAAATCATAAAAATCCTAGGAGAGAGAGAGAGCACAGGCAGTAATTACTCTGACATTGGCTGCAGCAACATTTTTGTAGATATGTCTCCTGAGGCAAGGAAGGAAAAGCAAAAATAAACTACTTTTGACTACATCAAAACAAAAAGCTTCTACACAGTGAAGTAAACAATAAAACTAAAAGGCAATCTATGGAATGGGAGACAATATTTGAAAAGACAAATCTGATGACATGAACGGACATTTTTCCAAAGAAGACATACAGATAGTCAACAGACCCATGAAAAGATGGTTAACATCACTCATCATAAGGGAAATGCAAATTAAAACTACAATGGGAGGGGCGCTTGGGTGGCTCAGTGGGTTAAGCCGCTGCCTTCGGCTCAGGTCATGATCTCAGGATCCTGGGATTGAGTCCCACATCGGGCTCTCTGCTCGGTGGGGAACCTGCTTCTCTCTCTCTCTCTCTCTCTCTCTCTCTCTGCCAGCCTCTCTACCTACTTGTGATCTCTCTCTGTCAAATAAATAAATAAAATCTTAAAAAAAAAAAAACTACAATGGGATATCATCTCACACCTGTCAGAATGGCTAAAATTGAGAACACAAGAAACAATAAGTATTGATGAGGATATGCAGAAAAAGGATCCCTCTTGCATCTTGGTGGGAACACAAACTGGTACCGCCACTGGGGAGAACAGTATGGAGGCTCTAAAAAAGTTAAAAATAGAACTATCCTATAATCCAATAATCAAACTACTGGGTACTTATTTAAAGAATATAAAAACATTAATTCAAAGATATACATGCACTCCTATGTTTATTGCAGCAGTATTTACAATAGGCAAATTATGGAAGCAGCCCAAGTGTCCATAGATAAAGATGAATGGGAAAAGAAGATGCAGAATATTATTCAGCCATAGAAAAGAATGAAATTGTGCCATCTGCAATAACACGGATGGAGCTAGAGCATATAATGCTAACTGAAATAAGTCAGAGAAAAAGAAATACCATATGATTTTACTCCCATATGGAACTTAAAAAACAAAAATAAATGAACAAAGGGAAAAAAAGAGAAGACAGACATGCAACTCCTGATCTTGGGATTGTGAGTTCGAGCCCAACACTGGGTGTAGAGATTACTTAAAAATAAAAATAAAGTCTTTTTTTTTTTTTTTTAAAGATTTTATTTATTTATTTGACAGAGAGATCACAAGTATGCAGAGAGGCAGGCAGAAAGACAGGGGGAAGGAGGCTCCCTGCCAAGCAGAGAGGACCCTGGGATCATGACCTGAGCAGAAGGCAGAGGCTTTAACCTACTGAGCCAGCCAGGCACCCCAAAAATAAAGTCTCAAAAAAAAAGAAAAAGTGGGGTGCCTGGGTGGCTCAGTTGATTGAGCATCTGACTTTTGGCTTCAGCTCAGGTCATGATCTCGTGGTTCGTGGGATTGAGCATGGTGGGCTCTGTACAATGGTAGGGAGTCTACTTCAGCCTCTCTCCCTGTGCCCCTCCCCCAACCATGCAAGGGCATGCACACTTGCTCTCTCCTTCTCTCAAATAAATATACAAAAAACAAAGAAAGAAAGGAAGGAAGGGAGGAAGGTAGGGAGGGAGAAAGAAGAGAAAAGGGAAAAGAAAAGAAAAGAAGACTCTTAATGATAAAGAACTGATGATTACCAGAGGGGAGGTGAGTGAAATAGATGATGGGGATTAAAGAATACACTTATCATGATGAGCCTTGAGTAATGTATAGAAGTGTTGAATCATTAAATTATACACCCGAAGCTAATGTAACACTTTGTTAACTATACCGGAATTAAAATAAAAAACTTAATTAAAAAAAAAAAAAAAAGGAAACTCCGACACATAGATAAACTTTGAGGACATTATGCTCAATAAAATAAGCCAATCACAAAAGGACAAATACTGCTATGATACCACTTGAGGCACCTAGAGTAGTCAAATTCATAGAGATCCAAAGTACAATACTGGCTGCCAGGAGCTGTGGAAAAGGGGATGGGGAGTAACTGTTAGTAGGCATGGGTTTCAGTTTTGCAAGATGAAGAGTTCTGGAGATTGCTTGCACAACATGAATATACTTAACATTACTGAAATATACACTTAAAAATGGTTAAGATGGTAAATTTTGTGTTATGTGTATTTTTATCACAATTAAAACCAAACCAAACCAAATCTGCCAATCACCCACATTTTCAAGATTTTTCTGCCCTAGGTTTAGAGTCGTGCATACATAAATTCATAAAGAGAGCACATATTACCTATACAAAAAAGTACTACAATCCAGTGAGCTACTGTATTGGTGTATAATTAGAAAATAAAATTTTACAGACACACACAAATGCACGTGCACACACACACATGCACACACACTGACCCTTGAACAACGCAGGGGCTGGGGTACTGACCCTTGCATAGTTGAAAATCCAGGCGTAACTTTTAACTCCCTCAGAACTGAACTACTAATAACTTACTGTTGACTAGAAGTCTTAACCAGTAACATAAGTAGTCAATTAACACATATTTTTTACATTATATGTATCATGTACTATATTCTTTTTTTTTTTAAAAGATTTTATTTATTTATTTGACAGAGAGAGAGAGAGATCACAAGTAGGCAGAGAGACAGACAGACAGAGATGAGGAGAAGCAGGCTCCCTGCTGAGCAGAGAGCCCAATGCGGGACTCGATCCCAGGCCCCTGGGATCATGACCTGAGCTGAAGGCAGAAGCTTAACCCACTGAGCCACCCAGGCACCCTCATGTACTATATATACATATATATATATTTTATAAAGATTTTATTTATTTATTTGACAGAGAGAGAAATCATAAGCAGGCAGAGAGGCAGGCAGAGAGAGAGAGGGGGGAAGCAGGCTCCCCGCTGAGCAGAGAGCCCGATGCGGGACTCGATCCCAGGACCCTGGGATCATGACCTGAGCCAAAGGCAGCGGCCTAACCCACTGAGCCACCCAGGCACCCTGTACTATCTTCTTATAATAAAGTAAATCTTAAGAAATGTTAATGTTAAGGAAATTGTGAGAAAATACATTTGTAGTACTATAGTGTATTGAAAACAATCCACCCAGAAGTAAATACACGCAGTTCACACCATGCTGCTCAAGGGTCAATTGTATATATAATTTTGTACATATCACACACATTTCATATGCATAAATTATACATATAAAATAAAAAATTACTGGATTTAAGCTGTTCAAAGGGTTGGGATTAGTAAAATAGATAAAGGAATCTTTACCACAGCAGAGATCTTCAGCTTTTTCTTTTTAACTACTACAGGCTTCAGAGACATAATATATTCCTTCCAGAATTCTCAAATGGGAAGGAAAAGGAATCATATAACAGAGGTTCCCACTTCTTATCTCTTTGAGGGAAAACAATCTTTCTCCTTTCCATTAAAATTTTTTCTACTTCTAGGAATAAAAAAAAAAAAAAACCAAAAAAACAAAAAACCAAAAACCAAAAAAAAAACAAATAACAAGGACAAGAACACTGCAAACAGCACAAACACATACCAGTAAGCTTCTTTTAAGAATTATATTGGGACACCTGGGTGGCTCAGGTCATGATCTCAGGGTAATGGAGCCTGCTTAAGGTTCTCTCTCTGTCCCCCAACCCCACTCTGTTGTGTACTCTCATAAAATAAAATAAAATAAAACCCTATTCATTACTGTGTTTCCTAGAAATCCTGTCACAATCCCTGGCATATAGTTAGGGACCAACACATTCTAAAAAAACGTGAGGAGTAGGTTTGAAGGAGAGGGAAGTCTCTTCACTTGGGAGTCAGAAGAAAAAAGTATAGGTATTGAGACAGCTACTTTTGAAGACCCACACCTTATTCAGTGATCCTATACATAATACATAATAAATAACCTCAATGTCTTCAGTAAAAAAGGAGAGAAATCCATTTATGAAAATAAGAGGAGGCAAGACAGCTTAAAGACAGAGAAAAAAAAACCATAAATGTAGTCTATGGAAATACAAAAGAGGTAATTAAAAGTGTTATGATCCAAGTCCAAGCAGACCTTGATCAAAGAAAAGGTTAAATACACTTACTTCTGTATCTGCTTTTAACACCACCCACATATCAGAAAAAGCATAGAAAGGAGACCATGTGGGTGATCTAGAAATGAAGGTCAGGGCACTAGCCTCAGTCAAGTAAGACACCAATGAGAATTTACTGTGAAACAAAATGGGTGAACACATGGCTAGCATCTCTTTGAAAAAGTTTTCTGCAAGATGTAATTTTCATATGGCTTAACAGAACAACAGCCTAGTACAAAACATTTTTATTTTCAGGTTAGTATTTATCCTTAGCAATTACACTATCAGTTTCTTATATGGCAGTGTTCAAAACAAGACAATGTCAATTAGCAGTTTGAGAATCAATTCTCTCAACTAGACAGAAACACTAGTTCCTCAAGCAGCCATGAAGACATGCTCTAGTCCAGAGAGGAAACATGAGAATATCAGGAAGGATAGGACAGTTCAGTGTTGATGGCCAAATCAACCAAACGCAGTGTTAAGACTAGGATATGGCATTACCTGGGATATAGGCATCAGGCTAATGAACAGGACAGGAGTCATGAGTTCATATAAAAAAAAAAAAAAAAGGGTATCGGCCAGCTATCAGACTGTAAGCATTTCTTACCAGAGTCAGTTAAACCAAGGGGGAGAAATTTTACTTAAGACAAAGTTTTGACAAAATTTTACCTTGAAGTACAGGATATCTGAATTTCTGAAAAAGTTTCTTTTTCTAAATCTTACTAAAATATTCTAGAGCTGGATGGTTCAGCTGTACCATTCTCCCAAATCAATACAGGATATCTAGTTACATTAAAAAAAATTTTTTTTTAAAGATTTTATTTATTTATTTGACAGAGAGAGATCAGAAGTAGGCAGAGAGGCAGGCAGAGAGAGAGAGAAGGAAGCAGGCTCCTGGCTGAGCAGAGAGCCTGATGCGGGGCTCGATCCCAGGACCCTGCGATCATGACCCGAGCCGAAGGCAGCGGCTTAACCCACTGAGCCACCCAGGCGCCCCTCTAGTTGCATTTAAATCCAGATTTATTAAGTACAGTGGTATACAAGGAATTCTTATCAAGCTGATAAAAGTCCTTTACCTCAGGTAATTTTAAAATGGAGCAGTGCTTCTTTGGATATAGGGGGGAAGGCAGGTAGTTAATGGAGGAGAGGTTGTGTACATGATGAATTACATAAAACACAAGGTTCAGAGTAATAAAATTAAAAATGACAAAGATATAGTACCTCAGAAGAATAAATGTGAGCGAGCAGTTCTGGCATGTTTCAAAATTGGCATTTAAGAACAGGTTACAGAAACATGTGACATCCATAGTGGGGGAGGGAAGGATTAGTAAATGGTAAGTTCAGTTCAAAGAAATACGAGCAAAGACTGGAAGTGAGGAACTGCATGATGATTTTAGGGTTCACTCAGTTATTCTATCTGAGTAGGGTTAACCCTGTGTGTTAAGAAATGGTATGGTTAAACAGGAAAAGCTTTATCCATTTCATCTTTAAATGTTTTTTTGACACACATAGGAGATTAAATATGCAGATTAGTGAAATTTTATTATTTATTATTTCATTATTCCTGTGCCCATTAGTGTTTATGGCATCCCCGTTTACTGTTACTTATCTATTTTCTTATGATTCTGTCAATTATTAGGTACATATAATTTAAAATGGCTATTTTCCTTTTGAATGGAACGTTCTACTCTTATAAAGTACTGGTTTTTGGATTAGTAATGCTTTTTTGCTTTAGAAGCTACATTGCTATGAGGTTATATCTGTTAAAAACAAAAGAGAAATGGTAAAGTAAGAATTAAAGCAGGATGCTGCTCCACTCAACTGTACCCTGTATGTACCTCAACACACTTTTTTTTTTTTAAACAAACAAAACAAATTATATCAAGTGCATTTCTAATTACTTATTTAGATTGCCTCTCCTATTAGATTGGGCTCCTCCAGGGCAAAAGTCCAAATCATTGATTTTTGAATTCTCAAAGCCAGGGCTTGGCACATGGCAGATACTCACTGAATGTTTTTTTGAAATAATTGCTGACTGAACAAACAGTATAAGAGAGCCAGATCAGAGAATCTTAAATGCTTACTATTGTCTTCTGTAGGAGATTAAATGATAATACTTTATGTAGTATCATATTTAAGGGACAGTTAATTCCTAGGAAATAAAATAGTCAAATACTAGAAAATAAAAACAGGAAATTACTCTAAAAGCCATAAAAGTATTTAAAGTATACATAATCCAACATGAGCTTAAGGAAACTGTATTAAAATTCTTATAACCCATTAAAAGTAGAGAATTTCCACCATTTAGGCTTATGAATATGGCTTTAAGACAAAATAGCTGAACTGCTTTACCTGTACTTCACATTTTATACACAGTTTTTACCTGAATATTTGAAGTTAAGAAATAAAAAAATGAGATAAGAATAGAAAAATACTCTTGGGATCTTCTCACTTTTTCCTAAAGTCTACATTTATAATGTCCATGGATCCTTTATGACATTTCAGAGAAAAATTGGATAATTTTCAAAGAACCTAGATGTCCATCAACAGATGAATGGATCAAGAAGATGTGGTATATATACACAATGGAATACTATGCAGCCATCAAAAGAAATGAAATCTTGCCATTTGCGACAACATGGATGGAACTAGAGAGTATCATGCTTAGCGAAATAAGTCAAGCAGAGAAAGACAACTATCATATGATCTCCCTGATATGAGGAAGTGGTGATGCAACATGGGGGCTTAAGTGGGTAGGAGAAGAATCAATGAAACAAGATGGGATTGGGAGGGAGACAAACCATAAGTGACTCTTAATCTCACAAAACAAACTGAGGGCTGCTGGGGGGAGGGGGTTTGGGAGAAGGGGGTGGGATTATGGACATTGGGGAGGGTATGTGCTTTGGTGAGTGCTGTGAAGTGTGTAAACCTGGTGATTCACAGACCTGTACCCCTGGGGATAAAAATATATGTTTATAAAAAATAAAAAATTAAAAGAAAAAGATAATTTTCTTAAGCTGAACTTGCTTTGCTTCTCTAAATACATATTTTTAAATAGAATTCAAAAAAATAATGAGACAGTATAATTTTGGATCTTCACATACAAGGAGGGCCCATTATCTTTCAATTTTTCTGGACTCAGTTATGTTTCCTAAAATTCATGTTCTTGAAAAATCGTAATATTTACTGAATTAAGCCATACACTAATACTACAATAGTAATGGTAATTATTTTGTCCCTCTCTTCCAGATCTAGTATTATTACTTTACCGTAGGTAAAGAGATTTGATAATACCAAGAAAAATAAGGTGACAGGTTGTCTGTAAGTCAATTAAAAACAAATTTAAAAATCAATTTCCTGATAACCACAACTAAAGTATTAAAGGAAAAAAGGTTAACAGCATAAAGAGGCAGAAACAGCATTACAAATACCTCAAGAAAAACAGAGCTCAAGCAACAATAAGGCAAGGAAACCTGAATCAACTACCTTGCTCAAGAAAAACTTCAGTAGTTCCCCTTTACTCAGAGGACCCAATTTAAATCCGTCAGTTTGGCATTTAATATCTTCCCCAAACTTGCTAACTTAACTTTCCATTTTTATTTCCCCTCAACCATCCCAGACTGCAGCCAAGGCAGACCATTCACCTTCTATAACCTATACTCACCGGTTCTTTCTCCTTCTCTAGATTGTTCTTTCATCCATGTCTACCTAGTGAATGAATCAAATCTATTCTCTAGGCTCTAGCTCAGACTCCACTGGACCCTTTCTTGTGTTGTCTTTACCTGTTTCATGACCTACTTTCTTCCTCACAACTTTCCCTAACTTCTCCTGTCCAGCCATTTTTTATTCTTCTGAACTTCTCAAGCATTTATTATTGTGTTTTTCATTTGGCACGTCATTATTTGCTCTTGTTCTCTCAGATAAATATATACAAATGAAAAGTCACTAGCTTTTGGAGACAAAAGTACTCATTCCATAAATATGGACAAGTCTTAGTAATAACCCAGTGTAAATCATCTTACTATAAATAATTCATGACAGTTTCCCCAAAGTTAAATTAACAAGCTGTTTCATTTCTTCACTCAGTTACTGTATGCTTCAAAGACAAATTACAATGGCAGACTTGCCATAGTATCAATTAAAAAAAAAAAACAGAATCTCTTCCAAATACACTTTGAATATATGCAGTTCTTTGTACATCCATTATACCTCAATAAAACTAAAAAAAAAAAAAAAAAAAAAGTCCCACCCAACATTTTTTTGATCAAATACTGTGTTGTGGATAATTATATTGAAGACTGTGTTACTTGGTATTATAACCCATACAAGAGGGGTGCCTGGGTGGCTCAGTGGGTTAAGCCTCTGCCTTTGGCTCAGGTCATGATCTCAGGTTCCTGGAATGGAGCCCCATATTGGGCTCTCTGCTCAGCACAGAACGTGCTTCCACCTCTCTCTCTGTCTGCCTCTCTGCCTCAGTTGTGATCTCTCTCTCTCTGTCAAATAAATATATAAAATCTTAAAAAAAAAAAAGTTGGCTTGAGTTTCTGACTAATGGATATATCATGAGGCAACAGTTATGTTGGGATACAGATAAATTCCTAACTTTCCAGCCATTTCTTAACTAATTTCTTAATTATATGCCATTGGTGGTAAAGGGTGATAAACCAAATGACCAGATATGAATGGCCCAGTATTAAGACCCTACAAGAATAATTAGTGTATATCACTTGCTTTATACTGAGTCAAATGTGTTTGCTTTCATCTTAAAGACATTTATACAATTAGCAAATAAAAAAAATCTTTATAAACATGGATGAGCATCTGTGACACTTGTGTAAAAATACAGATCTTTTACAAGTGCCTGACTTACAAAAGACCATATATACAGATATTCTCAAATCTTACTGACCCCCAAATATATAAAAATCAATAGTACCATATGCTTTCTTCTGTAACCTAGCCTCAGGATATGAAAAAAACTTCTTCCACACCCTTGCCATTAGTTCTTGATCCCAGTTCTCAGGTATGAAAAACATTTCATGAATCTCTCCTCTACTCTCATCCAGCTTCAAGGGAGCTATTACCAAGAGGCTCAGTTTTGCTCACTGTCTCCATCCTGAGACAACCCTACTTCTAGAAATTTATTTCCCTTTACTTCCCCATACTCTTTTGTTCCTAAGAGCCTGTCCAACATGTGTGTTATGAAATATTCCTCCTCTATCATTACTTTAAGGAGATGGATAGTGCTAGCTTATCAAATAAAATTATTTCTCTCCAATTTTAACTTGGAACTCATTGTCCCACTAAAACAATGATAATGGATTTTGGGTCACAGAGCAACACCAGCATTCTGCTTGAATAATATAAATGTGCTTGACCTTGAAGTTGCTAAAAACATTATTTCCAGGCACTTTTCTTAGACATTCTAATCTAGTAGGTAGCAAATGTGTATTTAAATACTCCAGGTTAATTGTCAGTAGGATGGCCATATAATTTATTGTCCAAATCAGGGCACTTCAAAGTGAAAGAGGGCACTTTTATAATTATGCCACAACAAAGCAATTCAATTAATGGTTAACTGGGACTGTCCTCCTAGGCAAACTGGTGACTATCCTTATAGTAACAGGTAAGTTTGGAAAAACAGATGAAACAGTATCTCTCCAATTCTCCAACAGGACATAGAACTAACTAGGACCTTTAATGTGTTCATATATACACTGGCATTTTATGTGGAACACAGAGCCTAAATACTGAGTAATTGTAGATTGCATAAAAGCTACAAAAACATTTAGATATCAAGGTCTACATTAAATCATTAGCCAATAATAAGTACATGAAAAGATGTTCAACATCTTTAATCATTAGTGAAATGGAGATCAGAACCACAAGAAGATCTAACTGCAAACCTAAGAAAATCGTTATAATTAAAGACTGACAATGACAGCACTGGGGAGTATGGGGAGACTGCAAGCCCTTTATATTGCTGCTGGGAATGCAGCTGGGAATACAGCTACTCTGGAAAACGGTTTATCTGTTCTTCAAGTGGCTAAACATGGAGTTATCACATGACTCAGCAATTTTACTCCTAGGTATATACCAAAGGGAAATGAAAACATACACCCACACAAAACTTACACAAGAATTTTCACAGCAGCGTTATTCTTAATTGCCAAGAAATATAAACAACTCAAATGGTCCTCAACTGATGGATTAAAAAATTGTGATATATCCATACAGTGGTGTATTATTCAAACACAAAAAAGGAAAGAAGCATTGATTCATGCTACAATATAGATGATTCTTAAAGACTATGCTTAAGTGAAAAATAGTCACAAAAAATGACATATCGTATGATTTCATGTATATAAGATGTCTGGAAGAGGCAAATCTATAGTGACTAAAAGTAGGTTAGTGGTTCTCTAGGTCTGCTTTTAAGACGAAAGCAAACACATTTGACTCAGTATAAAGCAAGTAATATGCACTATTTATTTGTAGAGGGTCTTATACTGGGCTATTCACATTTGGTTGATCACCCTATACCACCAATCACATATAATTAAGAAATTAGTTAAGAAATTGCCAGAAAGTTAGGGATGCATCACCTGCATCCCAACATAACTCTTGCCTCATCATATTTCCTTTAGCTAGAAACTCAAGCCAATTCTTGTATGGGCTATAATGTACAATGTACACTAACTGTGAAATTTCTTAATTTCAAATGAGTAGCTCAGGTTCTGTTATAATGTAGTCATAAATACTAGCACTTGAGTCAAGAGGGAAGGTCCTCTAAGTACAATAAGTAATTAGTTTTAAGCAGGTAACACTATAACTTACAGATGAATAAAGTATGGAGTTTGATTGCAGTATGACAAGCTAACTATCTTTAAATATTCTCCAATAAATTTGCCTCCATTAAGTTCTGGGGCTACAAAAAAGCAAATTAATTGACCTGATTAATTTCTTTATACTTGGTACAGTATAAAGTTTGACTTATAGTTTAGAGAAGTGGGATGAAGTCTTGGCTGGGTTATTAATTTAGTGTCTTTGAAGCACAGGATGCCAAGTGAAGAGCTGTGAGAGAAATGAGATTAAGACAAGAATGCTTGTATTTTTTTTTTAATTAAAGATTTAATTTATTTGAGAGAGAGCAAGAGAGAGCACAAGTATGGGGAAGGGCAGAGGGAGAGGAAGAAGCAGACTCCATGCTGAGCAGAAAGCCCCTAAACATAGGGCTCAATCATAGGACCCTAGGACCATGATCTGAGACTAAGGCAGACACTTACTTGACTGAGCCACCAAGGTGCCCCTAGAATGCCTATATTCTTTATGACAGGATTTTATGATAGGAAACGTAAAAGCAATTCAATTACCTACCCACCAACTTTCACTTGATTTTCTGTTGTGCATTTAGAAGGTTAAAGCCTATGTAATCCTTGATACTGCATATATTTAATTAAAAATAACACTGATTGAGACTCTTGCCCTTTTTTTTTTTTTTAAAGATTTCATTTGTAAGTAATCTCTACATCAACTGTGGAGTTCAAACTTACAACCCCAAGATCAAGAATGGCATGCTCCAGTAACTGAGCTGGCCAGGTGTCCCTTGCTCCTCCTTTTTCACAGCTCATTCATTCTGTCCTATCTTTAAGTAAATGTGACCAAAGACAAGGGGAAAGAAGAGAACAAATAAGTGGAGGAGAAATCAAGAAAAGGAAATGGAAGCTACATTTATAATATGGAAGACATTTATAATATGGAAATTTTGACTTTAATGGATTTCCACTAAGTCATGAGCTTCTTGAAAGCAGAGGTTATATCTTCAAAGACAGAAGCAATTTATTTAGTAGTCATTTCTGTGATCTTAGTGGAACTTTCACAAACAAGAACATCAATTATCCTTTATCTTAGTACCAGCATTTCTTTAAGCATTTTCACAAATGGCACATAAACCAAGAGAAAAAGACATGCGAAAAGATGAATAAGTCCTTTCTAAAATCAAAGTATAGGTGTTAAGTGCCAATAAAGTCCCAAGTACACATAAGGAGTATTTAACATTTATAAATCAATCCTCTTAAAACTTTTGCCTATTTTATTATTGGGTATTCCATTTCAGTAGTAAGGTAAATGCTACTGAAATGCTGTGTAGCATTTGCATGTAGTTTTCAGAAAAGCCATAAAATAAATTTCATATACCACAAACACAGCCTGAAAATTAGACTACAAAAGACACTACTCTCTTTTTGTTTTAATTTAATTTCAAAATTAACAGTCATTAGCCATAACACTAACACTCACAAAAAGCCATGGAATGTGTACACTGGAACATTACACCAGAATAACCCTTTTGTGTAATGCAATATGGCAACCAGAAAATTTCATTCTTAATTTAACATAGAAATTTAACAAAACTTTAAAGATAGAAAGGACCGTCTAGATCATGATCTTAAAATCTACAATTACTAGTAGAATTGACAATCTTTATAAAAAATAAGCAAAATACACAGTACTCCTGCATGGTAGACACAAAACATAACTCAAAAGGGTCATGCCTCTCTAGATTAAGGGTGATTCATATGAAAGTTAATGTCAAATAAGGGGCTCCTGAGTGGCTCAGTGGGTTAAAGCCTCTGCCTTTGGCTCAGGTCATGATCTTAGGGTCCTGGGATAGAGCTCCACATTGGGCTCTCTGCTTAGCAGGGAGCCTGCTTCCTCCTCTCTCTCTCCCTCTCCCTCTCTGCCTGCCTCTCTGCCTGCTTGTGATCTCTGTCAAATAAATAAAATCTTTAAAAAAAAAAAGTTAATGTCAAATTAATATATTCTTTAAAAACATCTACTTCTAAAATTCAATGACTTTGTGCTGAAATGCTAACTTCTAGGAAAGACAATTTAAATACCCAATTACCTAAAATAAGTCAATGGACTAGGAAACACAGGTTAATCCTAAAATTTCAATAAAAATATTCAAAACTTTAAAAAAATGGGGTGACTTTATGGGGTTCCTGGCTGGCTCAATCAGTAGAGCATGTGACTCTTCATCTTGGGGTTGTGAATTTAAGCCCCATGCCGGGTACAGAGATTATTTTTTTTAAAAGTGGGATGATTTTATTATCTTTTTTTTTTAAAGATCTTATTTATTTGTCAGAGAGAGAGAAAGAGAGAGAGCATAGGCAGACAGAATGGCAGGCAGAGGCAGAGGGAGAAGCAGGCTCCCTGCTGAGCAAGGAGCCCGACGTGGGACTCGATCCCAGGACGCTGGGATCATGACCTGAGCCGAAGGCAGCTGCTTAACCAACTGAGCCACCCAGGCATCCCAAAAAGTGGGATGATTTTAAATAATCTTCCTACTTTCTCTTTGTACAGCAAGAAACAAAAGAAACCATGCCAACATTCTCATCTAAGTTGTGCCTTCATTTTGTATTAACAAAAACTCAAGATCTAGGAAATGAAAGGAAGAAAGAAATAAACAAATGGATTTTTGTGCTGTATGCTGCATGTTAGCAGGTATTTCTCATTTGAATATTTAAAACTTATTCTCCAATACTCTTGCAAGTCAAATAGAGTTTTTTATTTATGATAAAAAGCAGAAACAGCACATAGGTGGCAACCAACAGAATAGAAAAACGAATTGCATATTTATACAACGAAATACTACTCTGTAGTAAAAGAGCAACTATTTATACATGCAACAACATGGATAAATGTGAAAAATATGCTAAGTTAAAAAAAAGAAGCCTGGGGCGCCTGGGTGGCTCAGTGGGTTAAAGCCTCTGCCTTCGGCTCAGGTCATGATCCCAGGGTCCTGGGATCGAGCCCCGCATCGGGCTGTCCGCTCCGCGGATAGCCTGCTTCCTCCCCTCTCTCTTTCTACCTGCCTCTCTGCCTACTTGTGATCTCTGTCTGTTAAATAAATAAATAAAATCTTAAAAAAAAAAAAAAAAAAGAAGAAGCCTTACACAAAAGAGTACATATTGTATGATTACATTTATGAAAGTTCCTAGCACAGGAAAATATATGATGAAAAAGAATCAAAACTTTTGGTTGTTGTTTATTAGCATGATGGTAATGTTTTATACCATGACACGAGTCTATGTATACAAAATTCACTGAATGGTAAGTTCCTGATTTATGCATTTTCTGAATGTATATTTATCCATAAAAACATAAACAAATACTGAACTCTAGTTAATTACATGCATGCCAAAGTGTTCAGGACTGAAGTATACTGATTCCTGAATTTATTTTGAAACGTGTCAAAAAAATGAGATGGATTGATATAGAGTAAAGCAAACAGAGCAAAATGTTAACAACTGTAAAAATCAATCATCTAGGGACGCCTGGGTGGCTCAGTTGGTTAAGCAGCTGCCTTCGGCTCAGGTCATGATCCCAGCGTCCTGGGATCGAGTCCCACGTCGGGCTCCTTGCTCAGCACGGAGCCTGCTTCTCCCTCTGCCTGCCAATCTGTCTGCCTGTGCTCGCTCTCTCCCCTTCTCTCTCTGATAAATAAATAAAATCTTAAAAAAAAAATCAATCATCTATCAAATTTTGTATGTGCTTGGAAAATTTCAGCAGATTTCTCAAAAGTAACACAGACGCTAGAAGACAACAGTGACATACTAGTACAATGGGCAAATGACTGAAGTTAGCACTCTATGCCCTCCAGGAGGTGTGATGGCAGAATAAAGACTTCAGGTTTCTCAAGTCTGAAAAGATCTACTTTTCAAGCAACCTTTTATTTTATTTTATTTTTTAGATTTTATTTATTTATTTGACAGACAGAGATCACAGGTAGGCAGAGAGGCAGGCAGAGAGGAGGAAGCAGGCTCCCTGCAGAGCAGAGAGCCCGATGTGGGGCTCGATCCCAGGACCCTGGGATCACGACCCGAGCCAAAGGCAGAGGCTTTAACCCACTGAGCCACCCAGGCGTCCCTCAAGCAACCTTTTAAAGAAAAATATCTTAGGCTATAATCTAGCAAAATGAGTATAAAAACCAAGAGAGAGGACAGATCCACAGAAGCCAGCAAACAATTGGCTCAACCTCAAACGGCAGAAGGGAAGTCCCAGGATGAGGACAAAAAAGAATCCAAGAGAAAATCCCTTAGATAAAGAGGTCTCCATGAAACAGAGACTGAAAAGCTTCGATGATACGCTGATGGTACATTATTGCTCGTCAATCAGAAAAAAAAAAAAAGACCATTAGAAACTCCAGGATAATTTTTTTTAGTTTATGTGCTGCCGAAGCGAGCACACCAGGATAATTTTTTAAAAATTACAGAAAATCCATGCTTCCAGTGTAAGAAAACAATGTGACATGATTTTGATAAACTAATGGGAGCATAAAGAAGAATTCATTTGATTTTTGGTGCTAAGAACATTCTAGCTCTCTTCAAGAAACTCCTGTATCCATATAGTAAAAGTGGATAAGGGAATGATAATCAATTACAGATCCGCTGTACTATTTGGTTTTTATGTGCAGTGTACTGTTTTGATTTTTTAAAAGGCTTTCAAAAAGCACAAACTTTTGGTGGGGAGACAAACCATGAGACTCAATCTCAGGAAACAAACTGAGGGTTGCTGGGGGGTGGGGGTGCTGGGATAGGGTGGCTGGATTATAGACATCGGGGAGGGTATGTGCTATGGCGAGTGCAGTGAATTGTGTAAGACTGATGATTCACAGACCTGTACCCCCGAAGCAAAAAACACATGATATGTTAATTTTTAAAAAAGTACAAACTTTCCAAAAAGTTCATTTTAAAGCTCACTTAAAGGGCGCTTTAAACTGATTCAGTTTTTATCCCAGTCAAAAAGTAAAACAATCTGTTGAGTTTATTAAATAATACAAAATATCTTTAAAATTTTCAATTTATTTTTTCCTTTTTTAATGAAATATTTCTGACTTTAAAAGACACACAGGTTTGCAAAATTACCTGAGTTTAAAACCAAAACAAAACAATTCTGAACATATTTTTCAAATTAACTTATCAAAATGATTTAAAATTTGTTTTTAAAACTGTCCTTCAAAACATTTCTTTCCTGTGATTATACCATCTTGTGTAATATAAAAACCTAAAACCAGAAGTGATATCATTATGGTCTAGCTTCCTGGTTCTATGACAAGATCTAATGCACTTTGAGGACTAGATGGAGTCCCTCAGTCAGTAATAATATGGAATTTAACCTGGATAAGTATAAGGAGGGTGCTAAATACCCAGGGGCAAGTGAAATGGGGAGACACATACCTACTAGAGACATTTATGGGATTACTTTTCCTTTCCCTCCCTTATTAGGACAACTAGGCCAAACAGGAGGGTCTTATACCTGAGCAGGTGAAGTCTCCCATCCTTACCCACACCTTAGTTTCTACTCTCTGGGGGCACTATTCTTTTACCAGAGTTTTTTTTTTTTTTACATGGATATTGATGCACCTTTATGATTATGATTAAATTTCAATTACGG
Source organism: Mustela nivalis (assembly GCF_964662115.1). NCBI lineage: Eukaryota > Metazoa > Chordata > Mammalia > Carnivora > Mustelidae > Mustela > Mustela nivalis. The sequence goes on along the minus strand of NC_139030.1, from coordinate 20,641,959 downwards.
TCTCTTTCAATTGGATCTCCTCTCCTCCTATGCCCTTCCTCCATACATCAAAAAAAAAAAAAATTATATATATATATATACACACACACACATATATATATATAAAATGTGTGTATGTAATGTAATATGGCAACCAGAAAATATAACATACAAGTATAAACATACAAATCTACACTGATAGGTACACATCTGTATATATGTATATATCTCTATGACCATATACCTAAAGATGCTGAAACAAAGAAATATAAAGTATAGACAAGAAGTCCCTTAGAAATGTACTCCCACCACAAGAATAGTTCAAGCAAAGGCTAAATGACTGCCTGATTTCTCTGTCCTATCAGATTTCCACCACAGCTCGCTTGGAAGGCAAAAGCCAGGCAGCTCTCTTCCCTTGTCCTCAATCTAGTACCCCCTGGAAGAAGAAAGGAAATGAAAAGCAGACAACTTCAGGAAAAGCTGCCCAGGTAACTGCCACTGGACTGATCCTTGAGAACTACTGAGGTTGGACCAGATGAATTCTCACATTTCAACACGAAGATGGCCCTACTGCTCTATGTAAATGCAGGTAATTTTAAGAAAAACTATTGGATTTTTTGGTTTAGCACTGAAAAGACAAGAAATCCTCGATAAGTGAAGATGAAACATTTGGGCTTAGACTTTGTAACGTCCCTTAAGATCCAGTACATTTGGGATTAAGAGGCTCTACAGTGGAAATGATTTGTTTGGCTCAAAATATGTACAGCTAACAGTTACAGAGCTCAAAGTGCTCTCAATGTACTTCTTCCTTGAGGCTCCTGGGTGGCTCAGTGGGTTAAAGCCTCTGCCTTGGGCTCAGGTCATGATCTCAGGGTCCTGGGATCAAGCCCTGCACTGGGCTCTCTGCTCAGTAGGTAACCTGCTTCCTCCTCTCTCCGCCTGCTTCTCTGTGATCTCGGTCTGTCAAATAAATAAAAAAATCTTAAAAAAAAATGTACTTCTTCCTTTAAACTCTGTCTTCAGGACAACACTGCTGAACATCAGTAATACCCACAAGAAAATGAGATCTAGGAGGGCAAGGGTATTATCTGTTTCAAAATACCAGTAGAGGGTACAAAGTAAGTTTTCAAAAAATACTTGTTGAATGAATCTACACTTTCCATGTCCTATAAAAAATCAATTCACTTTATTTAGCTTTTCAGATAAATGCAAAGTTATACCTACTACTCTAATGATATAGAGTTTAAGTGGCAAGAGTTTGGTTTTTTTTTTTTTTTTAAACATCATGTATGATTTGGTTCAGTATTATAGAATCATTAAAGATTTGGAGTCATTAATACTTCAAATTTATTAATTATAACAGGGAAAATACATACTAAAGAACCACTTTTTAAGGCAGAGGGTTTTTTGTTGTTGTTTTTTTGCAGTTTCCTTCATTCTACAAAATTAGTAGCAGGACTGGAGTGACAAATGGTCTGAAAGGAGGCATCAATTTTACTCCCTCATTTCTGATAAATTTTTTTACTTTCTTTGTGGACCCTTCTCTTTCCTTCTTAACATGATTTGTAGCTAAAAGGAATGATAAAAGACTATATGAATAAAGCTCCACTCTTAAGTAAATACCACTACAACGAACCAAATTTATATAAAGGCTACAACCATGCTGTGGTATGTAAACATTCAGTGGGAAAAAATTAGCTAATCCCATACAATAGACAGAGGTGGACAAGTATAAATGAAACAGAACAAGAATCAATTCTTTGGTGGTTTCTGTATATCCCAAACTTTACATACATGATCTTGTTCCCTCCCTTCAAAGTATGGTGTCATTATCCCCAATATACAGATGAAGAAACAGATTGAAAGGCTAAGTTACTGGCTCAAAAGTCACATCAGTTGTTGAGTGGCAGACTTGTAGTATTTAATCAAATCTTTGAGTTTCCAAACATATTGCTTTCCACTGGAGAAGCTGTTTTCAAAGTGTGGTTCAAGGACCACTGCCGATCAAGATCCTTTCAAAGGGTCCATGAGGACATGTGCTTACTTTTCTTCTGAATATTTGTATGTGGCCAAATTGCCTTATTATTATTTCAACCAAAATCAAATGTCCTATCAGAGTGAATGCAAAAGCAGAGTGAATGCATAAAAACCAGCTATCTTCTGATAAGTCAGATATTAAGAAGAAATGTAAACATAAAACAATCCCATTCTTGCTATTTTTTAATTCTGCAAAGTCATTTTTCATATAAATGTAGTATTTATATTAACATGCAATGAGTTTATTATTCTTTTAAAATGAATCATTACACGTTAAAGAAATTCTCTCATATAATACTGTTGAATATGGTAATACTTCCCAAATTGCAAAACTGACCTACGTTTGACACAATCTTTATCAAAAATTCAAGCTGGCTTTCTGGCAAGCTGATCTTAAACTATATAAAGAAATCAAAGGGACTCAGAATAGCCAAAACAATCCTGAAAAAGAGCAAAGTTGGAGGTCTCACAAGTCCCAATTTCAAAACTTGTTACAAAGTTACATAATCAAACAGTGTGGTACTACTGGTCTAGTAATAGACCTATAAATCAATGCAATAGAATTTAGAGTTGAGAAATAATCTCTTACATTTATGGTCCACAAGAGCCAAGACAATTCAATAGGGAAAGAACAGTGTTTTCAACAAATGGCGTGGAGATAAAAATGATATCCACAGAGACACCTGGGTGGCTCAGTTGGTCAAGCGGCTGCCTTCGGCTCGGGTCATGATCCCAGCGTCTTGGGATCGAGTTCGTTCGTTCGAGTTCGTTGGTATAGGGCTCCTTGCTCAGTGGGGAGCCTGCTTCTCCCTCTGCCTCTGCCCGCCACTCTGTCTGCTTGTGCTTACTCTAAGAAATAAATAAATAAAATCTTCAAAAAAAAAAAAATGATATCCACATGTAAAAAAATGTATTTGGACCTCCTACCTCATACCATACATAAAAATTAACTCCAAATGGATCAAGGTCATCTGTATCACAAAAAAGTATCCTCCCCAAGTTGGTGGTCTACACTTTTATTTTTGACCTCCTTATGTTACTCTCCAATTGCTTTAGAACATTTAGTACTTTTGTATTAAAAAGTGTAGGGTCATACAGTAATTAGAGTAACTTAACAAGCACTTATATAACTTTCTTTCCCCAAATGATTTATTTGCTGGTTCTGTATGTCTTTACAAGAAGATAACATCTTTTATTTTATCTTACAGATAATCAATAGGTTTAATATATAAATATCTGGTTAAATAATGAATGTATCACCTCTTGATAAAAATCCTTCTATTGCAACTGGAAAATGAACAATATAGATAACTAAAGTCAGATTCTTTTTAGTTTATACAAGAAAGGGTTGAAAAGTGAAAGGGCAGCAAGCCTTTATAAAAGGAGAATGATGAAAGAATTGGCATTTGGGGAAACAAGGCTTATAAAATGAAAACAGAAATTGCACCTTGGATATGTTTGATGTAGAGGTATTTCTGTTGTGTTTCAGATGCATGTGAACTTGGTAAAACTAACACAAATGAACAATATAAAATGTATGAACGGTATATTGAAGGTATTTGCTTAAAATTATACTTTTTTCAATACTATACAGGAACATATATATAAGTATCAGAGTTTTTTGCTTAGCTTTCTATTTTTCAAACAATTACACATTCATAGGCAGTTGCAAAAATAGTATAGAAAGATACCATGTACTCGTCACTCAATTTCCCTCAATGACAATGTAAATATAGTTCAGCATCAGAAGCAGGGATTGGCATTGATATATGACCTTATTCAGAGTTTGCCAGTTTTACACACATTCATTTGTCTGTTTCTTTTCTTTTCCTCTTTCTTAGACAGCAAGAGAGAGTGCACATGCACAAGTGCTCATGCGTGAATGGAGTGAAAAGCAGGGAGAATCTTAAGCAGGTTCCATGCCCAGTGCAGAGCCTAACTCAAGGCTCCATCTTACCACCCCGAGTTCATGACCTGAGCCAAAATCTAGAGTCAGACACTTAATGAAAAGAGCCACCTAAGAGCCCCATTTGTCTGTGTTTCTATGCAATGTAGATTTAGGGAACCAGCATACAATCAAGATACATAAACGTTCCAGTATTACAAAGATCCCTCATACTACCCCTCTCTAGTTACAACCATCCTGCTTCCTCAAACCCCATTTCTAATTCCTGGAAACCACTGATCTGCGCTCTAGCTCATAATTTGCCATTTCGAGAATGTTATATAAATGAGACCACATGGTTCTCCCATTTTAAAACTTTTTTTCATTTGGTATATTACTTTAAGATCCACATAAGTTGCTTTATCAATGTTTTCTTCCTTTTTATTGCTGCATAGTAGTCCATGGTATGGATATAGAATGGTTTAACCACTCGCTCAAGGAAGGGATTTGGGATGTTTCCAGCAAAAAGATACTATTTTTAAACATAGCAATTCTGTAATAAGCATCTGTCCCAAGAGCACTTTAAAAATGAGGGCCTTGTGTTCATTTAAGTCTTTGCTTTGCATACATTTAATTTTATCCCCACAACATTAGACCTTTCTTTTGTAATTCCATAGCTTCTCTACTGAGAAACAAGGCATCAAGGTAAATCTGCAGTTAAACTTCCAACTCAGACTTTAAGGTGATATACCGGTTATGGAATTTCTTTCAAGCAGAAGAAAGGTTAGTGAAGTTAACTGTACAACTAGCTCACAAAACTAATTTTTATGTCATTGATAAATATAAAGTTGGGAGAAGTAAAATTATAGTACTTTAAACAAACTCTTTGGCAGGATGATATCAAATTACGCCCTTCAAGAAGAAAGGTAAAAAATAAGAACATAATGTAACTTACTTCCCATACTTAATTTCTTTTTGAGAGAAAGTACTTTTAAGGAGTTATAGATGAAAACACTAGTCAAGCAGGCAATAAGAATAATCATTTAAACATGCTATATGGTTTAGTATTTATGAAATAAGAAGGCACAAGAGAAGTGGGCTTAAGTGTAGGAGGTTTTTTTTGTTTGTTTTTTTAAGTTACAAATCTACAATTCAGAAGACAAAGAGAAAAACAAAGACCTTAAGTACCAGCTTTCAAAACCATGGGGGAAATTTTTAAGTTAATGGGCACATGTAGAGACTAAGAAGGTAAGAAGAGGTAAAATTTTCAAGGATAAAATCTGAGAAAAAACCAAACTTTTGGAGAATAAGACACAGAACTAGATTCGTGCCAGGATTAAATAACTCATCTTTTGTTTCAACTATCACCCAATGACTAACTGAATTAAATTCTGGAGAAGATACACATGCTTACATCTTAACAGGTACAAACAAATTTGCTTAATTTATATAACGTATCCTTATTTGGAAAGCAAAGTTAACTTAATAAAATTTTGTTTGATTTTATGATTTGATTCTTTGCACATGTCTATATTACTAATAAACATTATGAGACTTCACAGGATCAGATGCAAGACTATTTTACCTTTCTAAGAAAATATTCTATTATGGTAAGACAAAACTGACAGTCTCCTTACGTATCTTAGTTATCTTAAATTATAAATAATAAGTTATCATCAATGCAGTGAGGTGTAACTACAAAGAAATAGAGTCTATGATTTGGAGCTACAAGAGCCATTTGAAAAACTGACTGCTACTTGTAGCCACAACTCTTTGACACACAGACTGTCAGAGTATTTACAATAGATCATGGAAGTGTTAATAGTGAAGTTTTCTAATTCAAATAGCAACAATGTATTATAAGCCCATCAAGGCTTAAGTGCTTATTATTGTAACATTCTCAAGAAGGGAGAAAATAAAACCTTTATCAACTCTCAGTATTTCTCTGTTTCTGCAGAATTAAAAATCAACATTAATTTAAATGTGTATAATTAAGTATGCTAAAGTGTCAGTACTAGAAAATCTCTTTTATTATTTGGAAAGGCCTGGCACTGCATTTTTTCTGCATAATTTTTTAAAAAGTTTATTTCAATTTTATAAAATATTCTGCTGCTGCCACTTAACGTTCCCCAAAAGAGCATCCAATTGTACTGGGTTCATTCACCATTCAACATAAGGTACAGCTGCCTTGAACCCTGGCCAGGCCTTACTGTCAGGAGACTTTGTAATAAACTTTTCATGTTAAACTTTAATTTGTCTACCAGGACAAACTCAAAAGACACTATTATGTGTGAAGAAAAATACATTTTCCAAAGTGCCTGAAAAGAGAAAGGAACAGTGTGTCTGTTGTTTCACAGAAAAGAAAAACTCAAGTACTGATATATACTGAGAATTAAAAACAGCAAGTCGGCCTATGGCCATAATGAATTCAAATGACTCACTTAATCTTAACTCTGTATTAAAGAGTTGCCTGTCAGTAGCCTGATAGCACAGTGAATATGGATTGCAAACAATATAAACCTTGAAACACCTATCAGCTAAGTAAAATTCAAAAGATTTTACAATAATTTATCATTTCAACAATTTACTACATCCTTTTATTCCAAAAATTCATCTGAAATATATTCTAAACATAGGGATTTTGACGCAAAAATTTAAAAACCTTCTATAAAATCAACAACTCTTCAGTATCTGATTTCCAGTTTGTCACATACCTTTTACTTTGAAAATGGCTAGCGGCAAACGGCAAGAATTTAAGTCCCTATATAAATGAAAACTCCCATAGTACTCCTCTACCATAAAAGAGCAAGTTCTGAGGCTGCAACATGTGCATGTAAATAAACTCATTCTCTTAAGATGCATTAAGTTAATATTTAATAACGCATACTATGCATTAAACACAATAGTAGGAGCTTTATACATTTCATCTCTAATCCTCACAACTCCAAGTGTTAAGTGCTATCATCCCAATTTTATACCTGAGACTCGGGCTCACAGAAGGTCCACAGCTAATAAGACAATGTAAAAGCCTCCTATTCACCAGCCTTTTCTGTATATAAAGTATATGACATCTGAAAGTATCAATTCTATATCAATTAACCAACAAGTTTTAGAAAATGCTGATACATGAAAAAAAATATATGCATACATATACATATATATATACCAGTGCTTTGTAGGAGCTGAGCAAATTTACCTTTCAGGGTTATGTTTCTTTTTTTTTTTTCTTTTTTTCTTTTTTTTTAGCACACATTGACATTTCTTCCAGATCCTGAATCTAGGATCTATGTAATTCTGTATGCAAATGCATGAGTTACAGAAATATGTAAGATCATTAAGGCAACGGGGTCTCCTTAGACCCTGAAGAAATGGTCTACACAGGCAAATTGATTATTTCTTCAGAACCCAAGTTTACACTTAACAAGTTAAGCCTCAGAAGTGGGCCTAAAATTTTACCCTTGATATGATCATGTTTACTACAAATTACAGAATCCATTATTTAAGGACATACTCATCCAAAACAAAACAAAACAAAAACAACCCCCCCCAAACCAACCCCACAAGGTGTGAAAAGATGAGCACCTAATCACTGTGTGAGGAAAAAACATTCGTTCTCAAATATGCCAAATTTTATTAGGTTGAGGTATGTCCAGGTACTCTAGGTACACTGGTAACCGGCTATATCAAATATTACAACTCGCTTAGCTTCCAGTTAGACTTTAACCACCTTTTAATTACTCAAAAGTTCTTCTAATCAAGGACATCTAAGCTAATAGCAAAGGGTTTCTTCAGAATTACAATTTTGCAAACTACAACCATGGATACTTAGATCTATACACATCTATTTCCTGGGACCTCATATTAGAAAAATCATCTGCTACTTACTAAGCCTTACTTTTACTTAACTTGCTATCCAGGACAATTACACACGGGACAAGATAGCCTCAACAATTTGTTCCTACATAAAAGCAAGCTCAAAAAGAGAAGCACTCTCCACTGCACCTAGTAACAAAAAAGAGAACAAAAAAAACCCAAACTTCAAAAACACAGGTTTGAGCCCAAGGCTCAACCATAAAATGTGTAAATCTGACCCCTGGGGTCCGTGGCACTGACAGTCATTCAACTTTCTTTTCAATAATCCCATTGTGCTTTTTCTGGTACAACAGGCAAGATATGCCTACATTTCACCAACCGGTCGGAACGCCTTATTTCCTTTCTAAAAATTCTCCCGGTGCAAGGCTGGGGGCCGAGGCGTGGGGTGGGCCAGGGAGCCCGAAGCACCGGCGCCAGCCACCGGAGAGAGGAGAACCACGCACGGCACCCGCTCCTGGCAGGCCTTCTGTGGCTGGTTCCCGAGTCCCTGGGGCTGCAAAGGCAGCAAGCAGCAGCCATGGCAGGGACTCGGGAACCTTTCCCCTGCCTCCTCCGCTAGGCCTCGAGGGGTTTGCTTTTCACATGGCCCCCGGGTGGGGGCGGTGGGCACAAGGTAGTGGATGCAGCTGCAGCCGCTGCGGCGGGCCAGGCGAGCAGGGCTCCCTCGGAAGCCGACCTCCCGGCGGGCTGGCAGCAGCAGCACCTCGGCGGGGGCCTGGCTGGATCGCCGATGGTTCGGCGGGGAAGGCCACCTTCTCATACACATCTTTCCCCTGCCTGCCTCCTTCTCCGTTAGCGCTACCGGTTGGCGGGCGGGGGAGGGGAGCGAGGCGCGTTATTCCCGGGGAGCTGGAGGGGGGAGGGGAGGGCATCTCTTACCCGCGTTACTGAGGAGGAGGAGGAGGAGGAGGCGGCTGGAGCGCGGCGCGGCGGGGCGACGGCGGGGCTGGGTGGGTGCAAGTAAGAGTCTTACGAAAGGGAATTAACCCCATCACCAGCCCGGACACCGGCTCCAGCGGCAGCCGCGGCTGGCAGAATCCCGCCCCTTCCCACCACGCACTAGCCCCGCCTCTTCGTTCTCTTTGAGGGACAGTCCACAAATCATAGATTATACATCCTCCGAGTGACATGAGGATCATCCAATCAGACCTGAATAAACTGCTTTCTCTCCACCCCTTTATCTCCTCCTGGGCCGCGGCAGAGCCGTGCCAAGTCTTCCTCCACCCTCAAGGGAAAAAGAACCAATCGGTGATAAGTAACCGCCCTTGAACGACGCAAAGGACAACCAATGGCAAAACTAACAAGACAGCCATTTTGCCCACTTGTAAAAAAGGCACCTTTTCCCACGAGTTGGGAGCCTGAGGTGGAGGAGTTCTGTGGAGTTTTTAATGACCTGGAAATATTGGAAAGACAGCCATACTTCTTCAGGGATTACTTATAGAGCTTTCTTGGAGTTAACATTTTTATTCAACATGTGGGGGGAAGTGAGGAATGCTGCTTAAGGGCTTAGCTCCTCCCTTTAGCGGTAACGGGTTCTAAGCCGAACACCTGGTTTCTCCTGCTTCAGTGGCGGGGGAGGCGGGGCTGTTGCGCTGTTCGGCCTGCAGGGGACTACATTTCCCAATCTGCTTTGCCCCAGCCTCTGTCATTGCCTCCTTTTTCTTCCTTTGAGGCCTGACGGGAATTGTAGTTCCTGGGAGATATCCAGGTCTCTTCGTTGGCCAATGAGAGGGAACAGACTTAAATGATTTGGAGTTTGGGGCGGAGAACCGGTTGCAAGTGAGTGGCGAATCCTTTTCGCCACCCTAACAGAAGACGGAGGCATAAAAGAGAGGGGGGTAGTCAGAGAAGAGTTTTCTCAGAACGCCATACGGGTTTTAGATTGCTGTTGTTTGAACTCTGTTACTTTCACAGTGTCCCGTTGAAGTCACTTCCGCCTTGGGGCGGACGCATGCCAAATCTGTGGCGGGAGTTGGAGATTCGGCAGCGAATATACCAGGTGTGGCTTTTGGAGTGGCGTGGCGGGCAAGTCAGTTTCTGGAGAGAGAGAGAGAGAGAGAGAGAGAGAGAGATAGAGACGAACGGCATGTAATTGTGTTTTAAAAGAAAGAGTGGGTGAAATGAGATGGCGGTAGTTCCTAAGTCCAGAATGCCGTTCTCCACTCCTAGTCTTCAACCCGAGAGTCGCATTTTTATCGTTTGACTTGCTCACTGTTAGATTGCACCCATGTATTCATGGAAGCTGCCTTTAATGTTTTTACCCGCTTTGGTCCTTGGAGTATGGCTTCAGGTTATCTGTTTGACTAAAAATAGGCTTAGAAGTTCTGAAATAACAACTCCCTCGTATACAAACACTATTAAAGACTGCTTGGAAGGAGATAAGCTAGAAGGGTACAGGATTAGTCCTCAAAAATGGCCCACAACCATCCCTCCTCCCCCCCCCCGCGTAAAGCATCAGTGTTGTGGGACCAACAGTCAAAGAATTATCTTTTTTAGTAATTTTTTTATTTTAACTAAAGTTTTTCAACATACAGTATTAGTTTCAGGTGTACGATATAGCTCTCTTGATTTCTTAATGCAGTTGGGATTTTCAGTATAATTTTGCAGTGTAGTTTTCTATATAGATGTTTATTTTTTTGTTTTTGTTGTGTCCTGAATTCAAGTTAAGGAATAGTAAATATGACCATCATTTTATTGAGTGTTTCCTCAGCCAGAATGATAATACGTGCTTTAAGTACATTGTTTTGGGTGGGGTGGGGTGGTGGTGGGCAATCTGCAAGTATTGTTATGTGACATTTAGTTGAAGAAATTGGTGTTCAAGTGACATTCATGAAGACTTTAAGGCCTTGATCGGTAAATTTGGGAGTTGAGATTCATATCCAAATCTGTCTTATTTCTGATCTTTTAATCACTACTCATCTTGCCTCTCAAATATTTATTAATTCCCCAATATGTGCTATAGACACATAAGGAGAGAGAAATGTAAAATTCCATTCTAGAAATCTGGAACAAATGGTGGCAGTCACTAATTGTGATGTATCCTCTGTCATTTGAATAATATGTACTCATTGTATTTAAAAACAAGAAAAATATGAAAAAGGAGGTCATCTGTAATACTGTTATCCAGAGATAATACCATTAAATTTGGGTGAATATCCTTACAGACCCATTACAGGTATAGACATTTGCATGAATGCTATCATACTACCTTTTCTGTGAACTTTTTTTTTTTTTTTTTAATGTGCAACAATGGGCTGTGGATATGACTGGATATATGTTAATATCATTTTAAAATTAACATTTTTGATTGCTGTCTGGTATTCGTTGTATTGCTCTAACATAATCAAGTCCTACTTGATGGATATTCACATTATTTTTTTATGAACTTTATTTGTGGTAAAAAACATAAAATTTACAATCTTAACCATTTTTAAGCATATAGTAGAGTAGTGTCAAGTGTATGTACCTTGTCATTAAACAGATATATGGGACTTTTTCATCTTGTAAAACTGAAACGGTACTTTTGGTACAACTCCTCTTTTTCCCCTCCCACAGCCCTTGGCATCTACCATTCTACTTTTTTTTTAAGAGTTCACCCACTTGAGGTATCTTGTATTGGTGGACTCATGCAGTATTGGTTCTTCTTGACTGGCTTATTTGACTTAACCATTGTATCCTCAAGGTTCAACAGTGTTGTAGCATATGACTGGATTTCCATTTTCAAAGCTGAATAATATTCCTGTGTATGTGTGTCTGTGTTATATTTTATTTATCCATTCCTCTGCCAATAGACATTTAGATTGCTTCTACCTCTTAGCTATTGTGAATAATGCTGCACTCAACATGGGTATGCACTTAAGTCTTCAAGATCCTGTTTTCATTTCTTTTGGATACATGCCCAGAAGTGGGATTGTTGGGTCAATTATTAACTTTTAAAAAGAATGCTCTTGTGAACAAATCTTTATATGCTTTTTTGATTATCCTGTAAATCTGACTTTTTAGAGTTAGGTTATTTAACCACAATTACTTTATAATTCCTGAATTGCTCTTCAGAAAGGTTGTGCCCATTTTCTTTCTTACTAACAGTGTTTGTGAGTGAAAGACCCGCGGATCCCCTTACCCAAGAATCCAACACTGCCACTGGATGCAATCAGCAAGAGGTTCTTTATTGTTACACAGGCGCCTGCGGGTGGTCAGCGCGCGCCTGCGGGTGGTCAGCAGCTCCTGCTAGCTGAGCACACCTGGCTGGGGTGGTGCAGGATTTTTATAGACAGGTGCAAACAAGTTTTGGGTGGGGCGCAACTGATTGGTTGACAGTTTGAACTTTTGAAAAAGGCATATGTGGAGTTTGCTGATTGGCTTTGGGGACCCGCTCGCGCGGAAGAGAGAGGCGGGAAGGGGGAACAAGCTGATTGGTTCTGAGGGCCCGCGCGCGGGAGGAGAGAGGCAGGGAGGGGGAACAAGAAGGGGGAAGGTAGGAATGCCATCATGGCGTCTTCTATAAGCCAAGCAATTACAGAAGGGCAAAAGAGCAATTAATCACGCAATTAATAACCTAATCTACGCCTAAAAGCCAGCGGTTCACAGAAAAGCAAACAAGCGGTTAGTTATCCTATCTGCCAGGGGAGGGGACTTTTCAGGGCAGGGGTCTTTCATTCCCCCCTTTTTCTTTATCATGGATAGAATCTTATATCCATTCGTCTTGTTCCTGCTCTAAGTGGGGTGCAAGGCGCCAGCTTTTGCTTTCTCCTCAGCCAGCCTCCTGCTCCGTCATTTCCCCCTGAACAATCTTGACCCTGAAATCTTTAAGGGGGTTGAAGGTGGAAGGTCTCATCTTCTGTAACTTCTTCGTGCTGAATAGGGGCGTAGAGCTGTCCCTACCTGCTCGGGTCAATATTGATCAGTGGAGAATATATAGGGGAGTTACAAAGGTGGAGGCAGCTGAATCCAGTGCTGACAGTGAAGAGGCGTCCTTGCGCGCGACAAGGATCGTCTGTCGTGGCGAAGTCATTGTAGCAATGGAGTCTCGGCACCAAGTAGAGAAACATGGAACAAAGCAACATATTAAGATTAATAAGGCGATAAGAATGAAAAGCCCGAAAAAGAGATTCGGCCATAGTCCTCCTTCAAATTAGGAACTTAACCATTTACTGAGAGAGAAGGATCTTGTAGGGCCTTAATCTGGGTGTTCATATCCTTTATTATTCCTGTGACATTTTTGTGATAGTCTGGGATGTACACACAACATTCTGTCTTGATAATTGCACATGTGCCATCCTGGGCTGCTGTCAGGACATCCAAGGCCATCCTATTTTGTAGGACTGCCTTGCATATCTGTGACACTTCAGTATTAAGCTGGGAGATGCTATTTAGTGAATCATTGAGTGCCTTTGTACTTGGGAACACATTTCTAGTGAGCCATCCTAGACATCATGTGTTATTTGCCCAAGTACCACTCGTATGATTCTTGTTCCCAGCATAAAACTGCCTTCTGACTGAGCTGTCCAATCATGGGTGTGAGACACAGATGTATATCCCAGATTTGATATATGCCATCCTTAGTATAGCGATGAGGAGGGTTTTGGAACTTAGGCCCATATTGGATTGGGGAGTTATGGCTTGATAGCAATCCCCTTTCCTTCCAAATAGCTCCATGGGCATGTAGTACCAGGAAAGCATATTTGGAGTCAGTATAAATGTTAATTCTTAGGCTTTGGCAATTGCAAAGTGCTAGTGAGCACTATGGCACACCTAGCTTTTCTTATTTTTTTCTATGAAAACTACTGTCATCAGAAAACCAACTGTCATTCGTATTTTTAACAGGGGCATCTTAAATCTGGACAAATAGAGTAAGCAAGATCAATAACTTTTGAACATTTTTGCTCTATAGAGAAAGAAGTACAGTGGTCAGGTTCAGGCATACAGGTAACTAGGTTTAAAGTATGACAAGTTTTAAGTATTACTTATGGCATATCTATAAGTATAGTCCAATATTTAATTAGTTTGTTTCTATCATCCACTGATGGCCTTTGGCTTCTAAGACAAATCTGGACCTGATGTGCCATCATTACAGTCAAGGACTGTCCCATAGTGAGCTTTGAGGCTCTTTTTATGAGGGCTGTTCTATGCTTAGCTAAAGCATCTGTTTGCAATTGCACCTCAACAGAGGTGACTTCTAAGATAAATATGACTAAGGGATAAAACCAATAAGACCTTTGAGTGGTCCAGCCTTAACAATATCCTGATTACAGAGGATCACTGGCAAGTGAGAAAACTTGTCAAAAGATAAGGGGAGTCCCCCATGGATCATTCAATCCACTCAAAGAAAGTGGGGTCATCCATTATCTCCACAAGTCCATAGTTAATCCTATGGAGTGCGATATGGTGGTTTTTAGGCAATTTCATTATCCCAGCCACACATAAGGTGTTAGTTAAGTTATACAATTGTAGGGGAATCAATCCCATTTTCCAGTTGTTTAATCATGTGCTGTGGGGTCTGCTAATATCCCCACAAAACAGTAAGATTGACTAAAGAAGCGATTGTACAACTTCTCTGAAGTTTATCTCAAATTGTTTAGCTTAGGTAAACATTTAAAGACAATCAAATCTAGAATTTAACATTCATAAAGGTGTGTTACTAAAACAATTTTTCTCTCTAAAATAACCCTCATTTCCAGAGATAGCCAAATCAGGACTAATTCACTTGTGAAACAAGTCCAGTTTTAACAAACTTGGCCTAATTATTTACATAAGCTCAGCAAGAACAGTGAGTGTCATCAATAGATCTTTTAGAATCTGCTTTGCTGGAACTTTGTATAAGGAATCTCTAGGTTGAACTTTTAGTAGCCTCTCCAGGCCAGAAGCCAAGCCCTGTACTTGCCATGAGGCATGCCTGCAATGCCTTTGGGCGAATTCCTCTTCCCGAGACTGCACCTACCAAGGAGTGACATTCTTTACTCACCTGGTGGGGCTGCTGGGAACTCTGTAAGCAAGGTATCAGGCCAACAGTCCCAAGGGGCTTTATGGCTCCAGGTTTTATAAAGTCAACCTTAGTTCCTTAAAGCTGTCTGGTCATATCTGAGTCTATGCATGTCTTTCTCAAATATGACATTCCAGTCAAAGCCTTGGTAAAATAACCAGTTTCCAATTCTTTCCTGTTACAAGGAGAACAGATTCTTATTGAACTTATGCAAATGACTGATTGCCTTGGAAGAAAGAATACTTACTAAGACCTTTTGGTTTCAGAGGGTTCAGATAGAGAGAGAAGGTGAATGCCTTGAGCACTTTTACAAATGAGCACTTTTACATCTCTATAAGTTACAGATAACTAGGAGGGAGTATCCCTAGTCTGGAAGAGCAAACATTAGAGAGAACCAGCAATGTTTAAAGACAAAACATTAAGGGACACAACACTATAATCTTTTAGTCCCATGTTACTAAATCTGGTGAATGCGGCTTTAGTCAGTTTTGGAAATTCTTACCCATTTCAGTTTTAGGATTTTCAAGCATATCAAATATCTGTAAAAGTCCTTTATAGGAATCTCCTTGAAGATAAAACTCATTTTACCAGGGAATTAAAACAATTATAAATGACGAAAACTCAGAATGGATATGGTTAGAGCTAAAGAGACACAGGAGTTTACAATTTAGCTGCAAGGAAATCAGGTTATTTCTGTGATACATAACATTTCCATAATTACAGTATCAAGCGATGATCTCTCAAAACGTTAAAACTTTAGGAAGTGCGTAGAATCTCTAGAACAGTTATAGCATTTTCCCAAATGTAACCCAAGGTTTATCATTGGTTCAGTAGTACTTCATGAGCAACTTCGCATACCTTTAACCTGAGTTAAAGAGATTTACAACTTAAATCTTGTCAACATTTGCTAAAATCTTAGAAAGTTTTAAAGCACATGCCTAAATATAATTAGGGATGTTAAACACCTGATAAAACTGAACATAGAAACTCGTTTTTCTGGGCAGGCAAAGAAAAAACCATTTACATTTTCTTAACAGCAGATCAATTGATCTAAGAAAACATTGTCCT
This sequence comes from Mustela nivalis, assembly GCF_964662115.1. Classification (NCBI taxonomy): domain Eukaryota; kingdom Metazoa; phylum Chordata; class Mammalia; order Carnivora; family Mustelidae; genus Mustela; species Mustela nivalis. The sequence continues at coordinate 20,626,138 of NC_139030.1, read as the reverse complement.
TTGAACAGAGAATTTCAGTCTTGTACCAATGTACCTTTAAAACCCATTCATTTCAATCTTAATCCATTCTTGACCATAGCTAAAATTTCTTTTCTGAAGATTTCCCTTCACAAACCTTCTACAACTTTCCTTTGCATTCAGGTTTTGTCCCAAGCCATTTCCTTCCAAACAACCATCTCATTTAGGACAAAATTATCTTTCTTTACCTTCAACAAAATGTATTCCCATTCCTTAAATCTTTCCTACATATCTCCTATTTTCCTACATACAGAGTTTCCTTTTATTTCCATGAATCTTAGTTACACTAAGCAGAACTTTGTATTCTTAGAAACACCTTTAGTTATTAACCAATTGTGAACTGTTACAACAGAATTCTTCAGGTGGCAAATTTATGAATCAGTTAAGTGGAAAACAAGCTTACCAGCAGATTTAAATACTCTTAGTTTCTTTGCAGTAAGAAGTCAAAAGCACAAACCTACATTCAGTAATTTATGACTTAGCATTTTATCCTGTTTGGTTAAGACCTAGATGTCCACAATTCAATTCCATTTGTCATCCAAGCAAAACTTTAAAACTTTCAGGTTACCAAAGACTTTGAAAGCTACTTCAGCAATTACCCATTAGAACTTTGAGACAGACAATTAACCATCAGTTTTGTCATTTCTTTGCTAACAAATTTTAACAAGTAACACAAGCTTATTTGACCTTCAGTAAATTTTGAAGTTTCACATTTACTGCTGATAACTTAAAAGACAGGTCTTAATTAAACCAACAAACTTAACTTAGTTCCAATACTGATTTACGTTCCACCTGGGCCCACTCCACTTTGAATGTTTACCTGAGACATGCGTGGGAAGATCTGGAGTGGGGGTGTTAGGCCCAGGGGGGGGCTCTTCTTGCTCCTTGACAGTGAAAAGAGAAGGAGCCGTGGTGCATGATCTAGAGGCCAGTCATGCAGGCTGCACACACGTTGGTACAGAAACATGTAAGGGGGAAACGGAAGAAACAAAGTGCTACCAGGAGGCAGAGAAAAGATTACCAGTTTTAGAGCTCATAAGCCCCAACAGAGGAGCAGAGGCCATGCTTTCCCACCAGCAAGGGGGGAGGGGTTAGGCAGTCCAAGTCAGGCCAGAGAACACAAGGAAACTTCCCCGAAACAAAAAGAGTTTCGGCAGCTGCTTGGGAATATTCCTTATGGTCTCTGTCTCGAGTTAGACCAACCCCAGTTGGCTCCAGTTATAGCCATTAACATGGGAAGTGAGTGAGGGAGAAGCCCCCCACATCTATTAGGAGTAACAGAAAGAAATAAAGCCAGAGTCCCCTTAAACAGAATGTAACCTTCATGACCAGTACAAGGAACATATATCCACATTTAAAGACATAACATGGAGACATGCATGAAGACATACATTGTTGGCCTCCATTCGGAGTCCAAGAAAACACCAAGGACAATAAGCAAGACACACAAAACAATTAACAAGAAGGCGCTGCGCGATTTCGGTACAAAACCGAAAATACAAATTCAACCGGCCTAGGGGAACCACGAGGTCTCCCTTTGGCGGACAGAACCAGCCCAGGGGAACCACGAGGTCTCCCTGTGGCGGACAGAACCAGCCCAGGGGAACCAAAAGGCTCCTCTGCGGCGGACAGAACCAGCCCAGGGGAACCAAAAGGCTCCTCTGTGGCGGACAGAACCAGCCCAGGGGAACCAAAAGGCTCCTCTGCGGCGGACAGAACCAGCCCAGGGGAACCAAAAGGCTCCTCTGCGGCGGACAGATCCCTGGGGCGTCCCCCAGGGTGGCAGGGGAGAAGTCCGAGTTCGTCAACTCCTTCTCAAGCTGCCTACAGAATACAGAGCAACAACGCACGCTGTTGTACAGTCCTATTCTGCTACCCGCAGAACAGGCAGAACAGAGGCCTCACAAGACGAGAGACAAACAAGAGCACGAGACAGGAGACAAAAACACATAGTTATTAAAATTTAAATGCTGGCCAGCTTACCTCCCAGTGGGAGTCTGTTGGATCCTTGGGCAGGAGTCCGATGATCTCGGTGGGACCTCCAAATGAAAGACCCGCGGATCCCCTTACCCAAGAATCCAACACTGCCACTGGATGCAATCAGCAAGAGGTTCTTTATTGTTACACAGGCGCCTGCGGGTGGTCAGCGCGCGCCTGCGGGTGGTCAGCAGCTCCTGCTAGCTGAGCACACCTGGCTGGGGTGGTGCAGGATTTTTATAGACAGGTGCAAACAAGTTTTGGGTGGGGCGCAACTGATTGGTTGACAGTTTGAACTTTTGAAAAAGGCATATGTGGAGTTTGCTGATTGGCTTTGGGGACCCGCTCGCGCGGAAGAGAGAGGCGGGAAGGGGGAACAAGCTGATTGGTTCTGAGGGCCCGCGCGCGGGAGGAGAGAGGCAGGGAGGGGGAACAAGAAGGGGGAAGGTAGGAATGCCATCATGGCGTCTTCTATAAGCCAAGCAATTACAGAAGGGCAAAAGAGCAATTAATCACGCAATTAATAACCTAATCTACGCCTAAAAGCCAGCGGTTCACAGAAAAGCAAACAAGCGGTTAGTTATCCTATCTGCCAGGGGAGGGGACTTTTCAGGGCAGGGGTCTTTCATGAGCACCCACTTCCCGTCTTTTATTCCATCCAATCTGATTGCAAAAGTGATTCTTCATTATTTTGTTTGTAATTGAATTCTGTTGATGTTAAGGATTTTTTATATGTGTAGTGTCCATTGTTTGATTTCTTTTAAGTAGCTTGTTATTGGTTATGATAATCTCTTAATAATTTTAAAGGAATTACTTCTTAGGTTTTTTAACTCATGTATTTTGTAGGCCTTGACTCTCATTTTGAAATTTGTCTTTTTAACTTTTAATGCTGTTTTTCCATGAAATAATTCTAATTATTTTACTTTTGAAATCTTTTTCTTTTATAGTTTCTAGTTTATTTGTGATACTTAGAAAAGCATTTGTGATGCTTATAAATTAGATAATAAAAATATGTATATATAATTTAAAATTTGTTCTTACATTTAATTTTACAATTTATACATACTTGATTTTGCTTGGATTCTGGGGTTTTTTTTGTTTTGTTTGTTTTTTCTTTTTCTTTTTTTCCGTTGTTCTGTCTTTGACTGGAACTCTACACATTATCTTAATTTCTCTAACTTTAAACTATGCTTTGATGTAAAGTGTGGTTCCACTCTTCTTTTTAGGTATTTTCTTATTGTTCCCTTATTTTCTTGTATTTTTTTAGGTGGATTTTGGTACCATTCTGCCAAATTAAAAGTACATCTTGGTACATCTATATTTTAATAAAGTATAAGTTTAATATTTATATGGATACTGAATGCTGCTTAGTGACAAGCATTTAATTTCATATTAGTAACACAATTTTTCAGATACAGTCAAGACTCAATGGGGCCCTCTGCTTTGTGAAAACATGCTTATATTGCAGAATTAGATAAAAAAGTTTCTAGTTTAAGAGCATTTCCAATTTTTAAAAAATTATGTGATCACTTTTTATTACAAAGGGGCTTGCATTTTACATGTTGTTTCCAGTAGAAGCTGATGACTTCTGCATGCTTATTTTTTAAAAAAGATTTTATTTATGTATTTATTTGAAAGAGAGAGAGGGAGAAAACATGAGATAGGGCCAGGCCTGGGGGTCGGGGGCGGGGGGGGGTGGGAAGGAGACGCAGACTCCTTCCTGAACAGTTAGTCTCATTCAGGGCTTGATCCTAGGACTCCAGGATCATAAACTGAGCCAAAGGAAGACACTTAGCCACTGAGGTGCCCCTTCTGCATGCTTGTTATAATAACTAACCCTCTGTACGTCATAGCCTCCTTTGAGTACTTCAAACTTAACATGTCCCCTAAGCCTGTTCTTCTCACTTGTTTATTTGGTCACGAAATATTTGTTGACCACCTACTAAGAGAAGTACTGACTAATAATCAAGAAAATGGGCTCCAGGCTGTCTAGGTTTGATTGTGGGTTTTACCATGTAATTGTTGTGTGACCTTGTGCAGATTAGTTAACAATCTGTCCCTTTAGTTTTCTTATCTATAAAATTGAGATAAGAGAACACCTACCTCACAGGTTATTGTGAGGATTAAATGCCTTCATTCACATAAAACACAAATTAGTGCCTGGCCTATAGTAAATGTGTAGTAGTTCTGTAAATATTGTTTATTGACCTGGCTGATGCTGGCATGCTGAAGTAAAATGGAAAACAAAACAGTTAGTGGTCCTTGATTTTATGAAGATATTTGAATAGGAGGGAAAGACAAAATTCAAGTAAATAAATAAAAGGAATTGCTAATTATAATAAGTGCTTTAAGGAAACCAACTGATATTAAGGATAATGTCAGGGAGTCCATTTGGGAGCTATTGCAGTATTCCAGTAGAGCAGTGATAGCTTGGGATGGCAAATGGACCTGGAAAGAAATGGATGCATTTGAGATATGTCTTAGGAATAATTAGTAATGAATGGATTTAATTTGGTGGCTAAAGGAGAGGGAGAAATCAAGAGTGCACCCATGTTGCTGGTTTGAGTAACTTGCATGGTTGTACTATTACTGAGAGATTGCACAGGGAGCACACAGGTTTGGTAGAGAAATAAGACTTTGGTTTTGGACATTTAGGCTAGAAATGTTTGTGAGACATCCAAAATGTCAGGTAGGTATTTTTTTGTTATTCCCATATTTTCTCATATTTTTTTTCTTCAGGATTTTTTTTTTCTTCAGCCTTCTTTGATTGCTTGCTACCTTATACAGAGCAAACACTTCCAATATTATATAGTATTCCTAAATATACTTCTTTCATGGCGCTTATTACATTGTGTTCCAATTATTTGTTTATTAGCTTCTACTGGAAACGGCATGTTTAGGTGTCTTAAGTGAAGAAATTATAAATTGTATTACCTTGGCTATTTGTGGTATACTTCTAAAAGATTGTCCCCACCCTCACATCTGTTTTTCCATATTTGACAAAGTAATTTTTGTAAACTAATGGCCTCTTTAAAGTCCAAGAAAGGCCCCAAGTTTCCTACAGGATAAAGTCCAGTTTTCACATGTCAAATGAGAACCTCCCTGACCTAGCCTATTATTACTTCTTTACCACTGGTCACAAGAATTGTATTTTTTAGCTATACTAAACTGCTTAGGATTTTCTGAAACTTAGTGCTTTTGCAAATAAGGCTTCTTTCTCTCTGGAATATCCTTATCTTGATTGTTCATCTGCAAACTCTGCTCTTCCTTTAAGTTTCACTGATGAGTTGCATCAGTATTTAATTTAAATAGGGGTGCCTGGATGGCTCAGTTGGTTAGTTGTCTGATACTTTATTTCAACCCAGGTCATTATCTGTGTCCTGGGATTGAGCCCCATGTGGGGCTCTGCACCCATTCTGCTTGGGATTCTCTTTCCCTCTTCTTCTGCCCCTCCCCCATATGCCCGTGCCCACTCGCTTTCAAAAAATAATTTAATATGAGGTCTCTTATATACCAAGCATTTTTTTTCTCATAAGTGAAGCCTTCTTTGATTGCTTGCTACCTTATACAGAGCAAACACTTCCAATATTATATAGTATTCCTAAATATACTTCTTTCATGGCGCTTATTACATTGTGTTCCAATTATTTGTTTATAACTCTTATTTCTGCCCTGGATTGGGCTAAGATATGACGCTGCAATGGTGCAAATTCATCTTCGTATACGTGGTATTTTCTGCAATGCCTGGTATATAATGGGTGCTCAAAAAGTATTTGTAGAATGAGTGATTTTAAGAGGCAGTGTTGTGTAATGGCAAAAATTCAGACTTAAAATTAGAACAATCACAGTTCCAGGTTTAATATAACCAGTTGCTAACTGGTAAGAAATTATTTCACATCAATTTTCCTGAACCTCAGTTTTCTTGACCTTAATGTGAGGATAATAATACTTTGTGAGTTGTTTTGAGAATTATAAGAGATTTTAAAAAATGTTCCCACAGAGAGGTCACTTAATAAGTGGGCGGTATTTTATCATTATTTTGAAAACTGTTGCTTATAGAATGAAAGGTTCTAGTGTCCTTGCTTTTAGAGTAGTTAGATATTAGATATGGTGGTTCTTAAAGTCCCACAAATGATTTTTTTTAATAATTCTGTAATTTACCGAAATTAACCCATTATCATTTTAGGAAATTCAGTTTTATTGACAAAAAATGTGATTTCCATTTACTTAATTTAGGTTGTAGCTTAACTGACAACTTTTAAATAAAGCTACATCAGATATAAACGTAAAGAGAATGTATGATATTATCAAAGCATTGAGTGTGTTAAAATGTGACATAGGTACATTTTCAAGCCTTGGTCAGATCTGAAGCATTCCTGTGATTGAATATCTGACTTTGTACATAATCACTTTGAAAATACTTGAGTGGATAAGTAGACCTCTTTATTGACTACCTTTTGAAACTTATAACGATAAACTTTGTTTTTGTGTGTATGTGTGTGAATTTGTGGTTTCTGGAATCCATGTACTTTAAAGCAGAGCTGTCCAGTAGCCCTCCATATTAACCACTTGCATGAACTGGCACTTTTTCAAGCCAAATTTGTATCTCCAATAACTCCATAAATGGAATTATTTATGTTATTACGTGGTTACTTAGCTAGTTGGTAGAAGTATTTACTGAGGTTCCTGGCTTCTAGTCCTTTTCCCTTGCCTCTGTCCACCTGCTTGCTATTATTAGTGTGATGGGAGGAGAGGAGAAGTGAGTAATCATATGTTTTATCATAGCTCCTCCAAGATTTGTTAAGGTATTTCATTTCGCAGCATTTACTCGTTGTATCTATGTAGCCAAATTGCTATCCTTCTTAGAACCATTTCCACTGATCAGTTTGTTTGACTAGGATGAATTTAAGAATTTAGTTATCTGGACCAACTGAATTTGATCTTAAATTCAACAGATTTGATTGATATTCTGTAGTAGAAAGAATTTTCCATATGTAGACATCCTTTCTATCTTTGAACTCTCTAGGGTGTTCTAATAACCTAATATCCTAATAGGGAGCCTTAATTTGTATTCAATATACAACCCTCCCTCTAATCTTAATCATTTTTTTTAAAGATTTTATTTATTTATTTGACAGAGAGAGAGATCACAAGTCGGTGGAGAGTCAGGCAGAGAGAGAGAGAGAGAGAGAGAGAGAGAAGCAGGCTCCCGCTGAGCAAAGAGCCCGATGCGGGGCTCGATCCCAGGACACTGAGATCATGACCTGAGCCGAAGGCAGCGGCTTAATCCACTGAGCCACCCAGGCGCCCCTAATCTTAATCATTTTATAAACTGCATTCCCAATTTCCCTGCTATAACTTGAATTTGATTTACTGTCTTTTTATCTACTTAGGGTGATTTCTGCATTTGAATGTATAGCCCAATTGACATAAAATGCTAGTTTCTTAGTTCCTAGACTGCTGTGTCTCCTGTGAATTTGATTTCCACATTAGTTTAGCCATGCACTCCTACGGTCCTACTTTATACTTACACATCTCATAAACTATTCTACCTCCAGACTCTCTAATCATGGTACCCCTGTCCTTTGAAACTTCAAAGTACCAAATAATTCTGAGTGCTTGGTGCCAGGCACTGCTCTAGGTGCATGGAATATACCAGGAAACAAAAGAGATAAGAATTTCTGTCCTTTTGGAGTTTATACACTAGTGGCGAAAGACCAACTAAAATTCTACAGGAGGAAACTAAATCATATAGTGTCTCACAAAGTGATAAGTGCTGTCAAAGAAGACGTAGGGTAAGGAAGAGATAATAAGAAGTTGCAATTCTTGTTGGTTTTTTGTTTTTAAAATTTTAAACTTTTTTTTTTTAAAGATTTTATTTACTTATTTGACAGACAGATCACAAGTAGGCAGAGAGGCAGGCAGAGAGAGAGAGGAGGGGAAGCAGGCTCTCTGCTGAGCAGAGAGCGGGATGCAGGTCTGGATCCCAGGATCCTGGGATCATGACCTGAGCAGAAGGCAGAGGTTTTAACCCATTGAGCCACCCAGGTACCCCTAAAATTTTAAGCTTTTATTCTGAAGTAGTTTAAGACATACGAAAAGTCACAAGAATAGTGCCATATGCCCTTGACCCAGAATCACATATTGTTGCCACATTTACTTTAAAATTCTTTCTCTGAAAAATATGTAACACTTCCTGAATTTGTGTGTCATCCTTGTGCATAGGCCATGCAAATCTCTGTATCATTCCAATTTTAGTATATGTGCTGCTGAAGCAAGTGCAAAAGTTGAAATTTTAAACAAGATAGTCAAGTTTTCATTGAAAATTTGACATTTCAGAAAAGACTTTTGAAGGAATCAAGAGAAGTAGCCATGCAGGTAATTGGGGGAAGAGTGGTACAGGCAGGTGGACCAGCTAGTGCAGAGTCCAAAGCAGGAACACATAAGGACATCACTGTGACAGAGAAGAAAGAGTGAGAAGGGATGGTAATAGAAGTGGGAGCAGATTGTAGAAGGGCTTATAAACCATTAATAGAGCTTTTATCTGAGTAAACCTGGAAACTGCTGAGGAGTTCTGGGGAATGTTAGGATCAGACTTACCTTTTCAAAATATCTCAATGACTGCTACATTGAGAGGAGAATGTAGGAAGGGAAGTAAAGGCTGAGATACCAGATTCTTGCAGAAATTCAGACTAGAAGTGAGAGTGGCTCAGATCGGATGATGGATTTAGAAGTAGTAGGAAATGGTGGGATTCTGGGTATATTTAGAATGTAACAGGAGTTGCTAATGTATCGGATATGCAGGATGAGAGAGAACTGAGGGGAGTGAAGGAATTGGTATGGACAACTGGAAGGATGAGATGGGGAAGATTGTGGATGGAATAGGGTTTGAGAGAAAGATCTAGCGTTCAGTTTTAGTTGTGTTAAGTTTGAGATGCCCATTAGACTGCAAGGTAGCGATGTTTGGTTAGGTATTTGAGTCTGAAGTTCGGGAGAGGCTGATCTCTCTCTATAAATGTGGGAGTCATTGGCACAGAGGTAATATTTAAAGCCATGATAATAATGATATCTCTAAAGGATAGAACAAAAGTTACTAAGAACTGAGCCCTGCACTCTAATCTTAAAGTGGGCAGGGAGATGAGGAAGAACCAGCACAAGTGTAGACTGAGCAGGAATGACTGTTGAAGTAGGATAGAAACTGTGGGGATGTGGTGTTCTAGAATCTAAGTGAAACACATGGTTTAATGAGGACGGAATGATTTACTGATAGGTCCAGTAAAATGAAGACTAAGAATTCCTACCTGCTGTCTGCCTTTTATTCCAAATTAGGCACTTTGTATATCCTTTTCATCTGGTTATTGTGTACTCTGTATTTCTCAGCTTTGATGTATATACCTCTTAGAAAGCTTTCCAAATCTCCAGATTTGGAAACTGAATTTTTGTTACATGCTTCCTTAACAGTTGGTACTTTCCCTATATTATTTCTTCAAAACTACATCTATTTTTTTTTTAATTATTATGTTTGCAGAGGCTCTGCAAACATATGATATGGAACTCTGCTCCATATCAATACCCAAATATATTTTTGTTGAATGCATGAAAGAATGAAATTCGGGAATAAAATTCATCAGATAATTACTTATTTTTTAATTGGAATTCTTTTCAGAACAAATATTTTGACTGTTTAAAATGGATATTTTAACTGTGATTTAGCTCTGAAGCAGGGGTGGCGCATTCCTGTGTTGAAAAGGAAGCAAAGACCCAGATATATGATTTACCTGTCACTGGCTACATGATCTTAGAATATTATCTTTGTGGACTTCATTCTTTTGCACTTTGAGATCCATTGCTATGTGTTTTCCCATTTTTTTAAATTAAACTTTTTATTTTGAGATCATTGTGAATTCATATAGTGTTGAAAACATAGGGTGCATATATCTTTTTGAGTTAGTGTTTTTGTTTTCTTTGGGAAAATACCCACTAGAGGAATTGCTGGATCATTTTTAATTTTTTGAGGAACCTTCATACTGTTTCTCACAGTGGCTGCAGCAGTTGCAATAGTGTGTGATGGTTCCTTTTTCTCCACATCCTTGCCACTGATTGTTATTTCTTATTTTTTTAATTCTAGGTATTCTGACAAGGTTAAGGTGATAACTCATTGTAGTTTTGATCTGCATTTCCCTGATGATTAGTAATGTTGGACATCTTTTCATGCGTCTATTGCCCATCTGTATGTTTTCTTTAGAAAAATATCTATTCAGATTCTCTGCCCATTTTTAATTGGATTTATTTGTTTTTTACGGTGTTGTATACGTTCTTTATATATTTTGGTTATTAATGCCTTACCATATATATCATTTGCAGATATCTTTTCCCATTCACTAGGTTGCCTTTTCATTTTGTGTAAGGTTTCCTTCCACAAGGTTTCCTTCCCTTTTTATTTTGTTACAGTCCCAATAGTTTATTTTTGCTTTTGTTTCTCTGGCCTGAGGAGATGTATCTAGAAAAATGTTGCAAAAGCGAAGTCAAAGAAATTACTGCCCATGTTTTCTTCTAGGAGTGTTATGGTTTCATGTCTCACATTTAGGTCTTTAATTCATTTTGAGTTTATTTCTGTGTATGATGTGAGAAAGGGATCCAGTTTCATTATTTTGCATGTAGCTGTCTAGTAGTCCCAGCACCATTTATTGAAGAGTCTGTCTTTTCCTTATTATATATTGTCGCCTCTTTTGTCATACATTAGTCGACCATATAAGCATGGGTTTATTTCTGGACTCTCTTTTCTGTTCTGATGATCTATGTGTCTTGTTTTTTTTTTTTTTGCCAGTACTGTACTGTTTGGATTACTGTAGCTTTGTAGTATATCTTGAAATCTGGGATAGTCATACCTTTTTCTTTCTCATGATTGCTGTGGCTCTTCAGGGTCTTTGTGGTTCCATACAAAGGTTATTTGTTATAATTCTGTGAAAAATGCCATTGCATTAGGGATTGCATTGTATCTGTAGATTGCTTGGGATAGTTAGCACATTTTAACAATATTCTTCCAGTGCGTGAGCATGGAGTGTCTTTCTGTTTGTTTGTGTCATCTTTAATTTCTACATCAATATCTTATAGTTTTCAGAGTAAGTCTTTGATCTTTGTGGTTAAGTTTATTTCTATGTATTTTATTCTTTTTACTGGGATTGTAAATGGATTTGTTTTTTAATTTTTTTTCTCCTCCTTTGTTATTAGTGTATAGAAATGCAACTGATATATGTGTATTAATTTTGTATCCTTCGGGCACCTGGGTGGCTCAGTGGGTTAAGCCGCTGCCTTCGGCTCAGGTCATGATCTCAGGGTCCTGGGATCGAGTCCCGCATCAGGCTCTCTGCTCAGCGGGGAGCCTGCTTCCCCCTCTCTCTCTCTGCCTGCCTCTCCATCTACTTGTGACTTCTCTGTCAAATAAATAAATAAAATCTTAAAAAAAATTTTTTTTTGTATCCTTCAACTTTACGGAATTCATGTATTACTATTAATAGTTTAATGTGGAGTCTTTAAAGTTTTCTTTTTTACGTGAAAGATTTTATTTATTAGAGAGAGAGAGAGAGCGCATGTGCACATGAGCTTGGGGAAGAGCAGAGGAAAGGGAGAAGGACAAGCAGACTCCCTGCTGAGTTCTGACCCTCCACATTGCAATCCTCAGTCCCAGGACCTGAGCTGAAGTCAAACGCTTAACCAACTGAGCCACGCAGGTGCCCCTGGAGTCTTTAGAATTTTCTATCGGGTCATCTACAAAGAGTGACAGATTAATTTCTTCCTTAGTAATCAGGATACTTTTTATTTCTTTTTCTTGTGTGATTGCTCTGGCTAGAATTTCCAGTATTATGTTGAATAAAAGTGGTGAGAGCATGCTTGTCTCATTTCTGATCTTGAAGGTAAAGCTCTTTGTTTTTCATTGCGGAGTATGATGTTAGCTGTGGATTTTTCATGTATGTTTATTATGTTTAGTTTGATAGTTTGATAGTTTGTCATGAACAGATGGTGAATTTTGTCAAATGCTTTTTCTGCATCTATTGAGATGATCAAATGATTTTTATCCTTAATTTTGTTGTGGCATATCATGTTAATTGATTTGCTAATATTGAACGATTATTATGTCCCTGGAATAAACCCACTTGATTGTGATGACTTATTCTTTTAATGTATTGTTTTGAATGTGGCTTGCTAATATTTTGTTGAAGACTTTTGCATCTGTGTTTGATTTTATTTTTTGGTAAGTCTAGCCAAAGGTTTTCCAATTTTGTTTACCTTTTCTAAGAACCAGTTCTTAGTTTCTTTGATATTTTCTGAGTTTTTGTTTGTTTGTTTTGATTTTGGTCTATTCTGATCTTAATTCCTTTCTTCTACTAACTGTAAGCTTTGTTAGTTCTTCTTGTTCTAGTTCCTTTAGTTGTAAGGTTAGATTGTTTCTTTGAGATTTATATTGTTTCTTGAGGTAGGCCTATATCACTAAAAATTTCCTCCTTAGAACTGTTTTTTCTCTGTCCCAAAGACTTTGAACCATTGTGTTTTCATTTTCATTTGTCTCTATGTATTTTTTAATTTCCTCTTTGGTTTCTTTGGTGACCATTGGCGTGTCTGAGCTTCTGCCTGTTTGTGTTTTTTTTTCCAAATTTTCTTGTGATTAATTTCTAGTTTCATACTGTTGTGGTCAGAAAAGGTGCATGATATGATTTCAGTCTTCTTAAATTTACTGAGACTTGTTTTGTGGTCTGAGATGTGATCTGTCCTGGAGAATGATCCCTGTTCACTTGAAAACAATGTGTATTTTGCTGTTTGGGGATCACGTGCTGTTAAGTCCTTCTGGTCTAATATGTCATTCAAAGATGGGTGTTTCCTTATTGGTTTTCTGCTTGGATGAACTATCCATTGATAGGTAACTGAGGTGTTAAGGTATCCTACTATTATGGTATTACTGTCCATTCTCCCTTTATCTGTATTAATTTTACATGATGTGTTTTGGTGCTCCATCATGGGTATATAGATATTTATAATTGTTATATCCCCTTTTGAATTGTCCCCTTTATCATTATGTAGTGTCCTTTTTTGTCTCTCGTTATATTCTTAATTTTAAAGTCTGTTTTGTCTGATATAAGTATTGCTCCCTGGCTTTTTTCTCACTTTGTTTGCATGGAATATCTTTTTCCTTCCTTTAACTTTCATTTTCTGTGTATTTTTAGGTCTGAAAGGAGTCTCTCTCCCTCTCTCTCTTTTAAGATTTTTATTTATTCATTTGACAGCTCAAGCAGGGGGAATGGGAGAGGGAGAAGTAGGCTCACTGCAGGGAGCCTGATGTGGGGCTCTATCCTAGGATTCTGGAATCTTTATCTGAGTGGAAGGCAGATGTTTAACCAGCTGAGCCACCCAGGTACCCCTCAAGAGAGTCTCTTATAAGCAGTATATGGATGGGTCGCTCTCTCTCTCTCTCTCTCTCTTTTTTTTTTTAAATGTTCCACCCTCCTCTTGTCTTTAATTATATCATCTAGTCTATTTACATTTAAAGTAATTTTTTAAAAAGATTTTATTTATTCATTTGACAGAGATCACAAGTAGGCAGAAAGGCAGGCAGAGAGACAAGAAGGGAAGTAGGCTCTCTGCGTGGCAGAGAGCCTGATAGGGGGCTTGATCCCAGGACTCTGGGATCATGACCTGAGCTGAAGGCAAAGGCATTAACCCACTTAGCTATCCAGGCACCCCCATTTTAAGTAATTATTAATAGACATGTGTCTATTGCTATTTTGTTAATTGTTTTTAGTTGTTTTTGTAGGTCTTCTCTGTCCTTTTTTCTTCTCTTGCTTTCTTTCCTAGTAATTATTTTCTGTAGTATTATACTTGGCTTTCTTTCTCTTTATTTTTTGTGTATTTATTATAGGTGTTGTGTTTGTGGTTACCATGAGGTTCATATATAGTATTGTTATTATATAGCAGTCTGTATTAAGTTGATGGTCACTTAGGCTTGAATGCATTGGAAGTTCTAAAAGAACTTCTTTTTACTCATCCCTTCCTTGCTTTATTTATATGATCTCATATTTTACTTTTTCTTGTTTTTTTTTTTTTTTTTTTTTTTTTGAGAAGGAAAGCAATGGAACGTGTGTGTGCACAAGTGGCAGGAGGGGGCAGAGGGAGAAGGGGAAAGAAAATTTTAAGTGGGCTGCACAACCATCTTGGCCTGTTGTGGGGCTTGATGTCACAAGCTAGAGATCATAACCTGGGCCAAAATCAAGAGTTGGATGCTTAACAACTGAACCACCCAGGTGCCATTTATTTTTTATATTTTTATTTGTAATTTTCTTTTAATTATGAACTTTTCTTTTCCACTTAAAGAATTTCCTTTAAGAATTCTTTTAAAGATGGGACGCCTGGGTGGCTCAGTTCGTTAAGCAGCTGCCTTCGGCTCAGGTCATGATCCCAGCGTCCTGGGAGTCCCACATCGGGCTCCTTGCTCAGCAGGGAGCCTGCTTCTCCCTCTGCCTCTGCTGCCATTCCGTCTGCCTGTGCTCGCTCTCTCCCTCTCTCTCTCTGACAAATAAATAAAATCTTAAAAAAAAAAAAAAAAAAAAGAATTCTTTTAAAGATGGTTTAGTGGTGATGTATTCCCAACTTTTGTTTATCAGGGGATTCTATCTCTACCTCATTTCTGAATAATAATTCTCCCGGATAGACTATTTTTGGTTGTAGGTTTTTTTCCTTTGACCATTCTGAATATATCATGCTACTCATTTCTGGTCTTTAAAGGTTCTGCTGAGAAATCAGCTGACAGCCTTATAGTGTTTCCCCTGTATGTAACTTACTTCTTACGGATTTTAAAATTCTCTCTTTATCTTTCAACTTTGACATTTTAATTATTATATGTTCTAGTGTACACCTTCTTGGGCTATCTTTTCTGGAACTCTCTATGCTTAGCGAACCTGGTTGTCTATTCCTTCCCAGGTTAGGGAAGTTTATGTCTATTATTTTTTTAAAATAAGTTTTCTGCCTTTTTCTTTCTTCTTCTGAGACCCCTATAATGTGATTGTTCATTTGGTCTTATCTAAGAGCACCTTTAGCTTATCCTCATTTATTAAAATTATTGTGGTTTTTTTTTTTGTGTGTGTGGTTTGCTTAATCTCAGGTATTTTTTAAACCCTGTCTTTCAGATCATTGATCTGTTCTTCTGCATCCTCTAGTGTATTGTTGATTCCCTCTAGTATAATTTTTATTTCACTTAATTGTATTCCTCAACTCTTTTTTTTTAATGTTTTCTCTTTGTTGAAATTCTCATTAAGTATTTCTACTCTTCTATGAGGTAAACATTTTTGTGATCATTACTTTAAACTTTTATCAAGCATATTGCTTATCTTTGTTTCATTTAGTTCTTTTTCTGAGGTTTTGTCTTGTTTCATTTGTAGCATAATCCTCTCTCTCCTCATTTTGTTTGACTTTTGCTTGTTTGTTTCGTGAATGAGATGGGACAGCTGATTCTCTGAAATTTGAAGGAATGGTCCAATATATGGTTGTTGCCTGGTGACTTTGGCTGGCTGGCTGGAGTGGTGTCTGGGTAGGCTGGGGGCTCCTGGGACACTCTGTACTCGTGCTGACCCTATATGATGACCTGAGCTAAAGTGGGCATATGCTGGGGTGGTCTTAGGGCTCTTTGTGCAGGGGGCACTCTGGCAGGACAGCTAAAGTTGAAATGCATGCTATCCAGTGTGTCGTGGGACTCTGTGCAGAGAATGCCTTGGTAGGGCAGCTAAAGCTGAAGTGGGTGTGGGCCAGTGCAATCCCTGGGTTCTCTGCACAAAGGACACCCTGGCAGGGTAGCTGAAGTTGAAATGGGTGGAAACCAGGATGTCCCAGGGCTTGCTGCATAGAGGGTGCCCTCATGGGGCAGCTGGAGCTGGAGGTGAGGCAGGGTGCTGGCCAGGGTGTCCCTTGTGCTACATGCAGAGGCATCTTGGCCAGATAGCTATAGCTGAAGTGTGCATGGGCTGGGGCATTTCCCAGGGCTCTCCATGTAGAGGGTGCTCTGGGAGGACAGTTGAAACTGTGGGTACAAGAAGTGGGTATGAGCAAGGATGTCTTGGGATGTGCAGCACAGGGGATTCCCTGCTGGGGTGACTGGAACTGAGACTGACTGGTGGAGGCTGGAATGTTTTGGTGTGCTCATGCAGGGGGTGCCCTGGCAAGGTGGCTGGAAACTTTGTGGGGCAGGGACAGTGGTGTCTTGCGGCATTCCATATAAAGGGTGCCCTTGGCAGGTAGCTGAAACTGATGTGGACATGGGCTGGGGATTCCTAGGGCGCTCTGTGGAGGGGTTGCCTTGCATGGGCAGCTGGAGCCTAAGCAGGGGTGAACCGGGAGGTCCTGGAGCACTCTGTGCCAGGGCTGCCTTAGCAAGCTGTCTGGAGCTAGAGTGGTGTGGGCCTGGTGTATTCTGGGGTGCTTTGGTCCTGTATCAACATGTCAGTATGGCTGGAGTTGTAAGCTAGTGCTGTCCAGGAGTGTCCTTGTGTGTGCCGCTCTGGTGCTGTTTCTGTGGGATGGTTGGGCCTGGTGTGGGCTTCGGGCCCATGGCTTACTGAAGGAATAAGCTACATAGGGCACCCAGACCCTATGTAGCTCCTGTGTACACTATCAAAGTGGATACAGAACGTAAACTGTGATGCTCTCTAGCTCTTCCACCCTGCAGAGAGTTCCAGCAGCTCCATCAAACAGATGGAGATCTATGGCTGGATACTGGATATTTGACAAACTAGCTTCTCTTTCAAACCCTGACATTTTCTTCTGTACCCAGGGCATCCAGAGCTGCTATGGGCCAGAGACCCAGTGGTCACTAATCTGGTAGGCTGGCTGGCTATTAACACCTGGACCCTGTACTCTCAGGGTAGAGGATGTACGTAAAAGTGGGGTTTGCCAGCCTCTCATGCTTGGAGAGAGTTCCAGCAGCTCCTGCCACCATTCAGCAGGGTTTTAGAGCTGGTTCCTTTATGTTGTAGTTGCCCTTTTAAACTGTGGCTTCCCCCCCCCTCTGCCCCAGGGTAGAAGACTCTGCTCTGTGTCTCTCAGTCTTATCCCTTCACACTGCAGATTGCAGCATCAGAAGTGAGGTTTCTTTTATTATATCCTATCTTCAACTGGTCTTTTTTTGTTGTATAGAAATTGTTCAGTCAGCCCTCAGTTCTTCAGGAGGAATTATTCTGTAGTAAATAGGTAGAGAATTGGTATGGAGGAGGGAGGGGAGTTCAGCCTCTTCTCCGTTGCTGTCTTGGACTGGAACCAAATTTTAACTTTTTTTCTGTTCTTCGTCCTTTTCCTTTTGTCTTATTCAACTGAGGTGATGGCACTGTTAAATAAAATTGGCAATAATAGACATATTTGTGTTTTTTATTATCTTGATGGGAACGCTTTCAACATTTAACCTGAAGTATGATATTTATTGAAGGTTTTTGGTAAAAACTTTTATCATATGAAGGATGTTCTATTTTTTCTATGTCAGGTAACTTTTGTTGTAAGTGAATTTCAAATTTTATCAAATGCTTTTTTTTTTTTTTTGGCCATTGTTGGGATGACTGTACAACTTCTTTATTTTGTTATTTTTGAGAATTACTGATGGAGCTTTTTTCACAGTGCATTTTTTAACAGCTTAATTGAGATGTAATGCGCATACCGTAAAATTCACTTATTTTGCAATTCTGTGAGTTTCAGTATATTCATAGGTTTTGGAACCATCATCACAATTTAATTTTAGAACATTTTCATCACTTTAAAAAGAAGCCCAGTACTCATTAGCAGTTGCTCTCTGTTCTCTGCCATCCTACTCTTCCCACACCCTGTCCAGACTCTGGCCCTAGGCAACTGCTCATTTACTGTATGTCTGTATGAATTTGCCTAGACTGAACCTTTCATATAAATGGAATTAGACAATATGTGGTTCATTGTGACTGGCTTCTATCACTGAGTGTAATGTTTTCAGTGTTCATCCATGTTATAGCATGTAGCACTATTTCATTGCTTTTTATTGTCAAATAATACTTCATTGTATGTATACGCTTTATGTTCTTTACCAGTTAATCAGTTGATGGACATTTTGTTTGTTTCCCATTTTAACTTTCATGAATAATACTGCTATGAAAATTTGTTTGCAAACTCTTTGTGTGCATGTGTATTTTCATTTCTTTTGGGTGTATACCTAGAGATAGAATTTCTAGGTCTAATGGTAATAATGATGAACTGCCACACTGTTTTCCACGTGCTATGCTTTTATACATTTCCACAAGCAGTGTTTGAGGGTTCTAATTTCTCTACACTCTTGTCAACACTTGTTACTGTCTATCCTTTTTCTTTTAGCCATCCTAATGATTGTGAAGTGTCTTAATTTGGTTTTGATTTACAGTTTCCTTACTACTAATGGTGTTGAACATCTTTTGTGTGCTTATTGGCCATGTATATAACTTCTTTGGAGAAGTGTATTTCAGATCTTTTGCCCATTTTTAAATTGGATTGTCTTTTTATTATTCAGTTATAATTCTTCATATATTTTTGTCAGACATAATTTACAAATATTGACTCCCCTTTTTTGGGTTGTCTTCATTTTCTTGATGATGTTATTCGTAGCTGTAACGTTTTTAATTTTGGTAAAATCCAGTTTATCTATTTTGTTGTTGTTGCTTTTAGTTTTGGCTTTGTATCTAAGAAAGCATCGCATAACCCAAGGTCATAAAGATTTGCTCTTTTCCTTTTAAGAGTTTTACCATTTTCATTTTAGTCTTTGATCTATTGTGAGTTAATTTTTATGTATGGTGTGAGTTATGGGCCCAAGTTCATTTTTTTCTATCTGGATATCTGGTTGTTCTAGTGCTATTTCTTGGAAAGACTGTTATTTTCCTGTTGAATTGTTTTGGCACCCCTGTGAAAAATGAAGTAACTATAAATATAAGAGTTTGTTCCTGGACTCTAAAATATATTCCATTGATCTATTTGTGTATCGTCCTGTTAGTACTACACTGTCTTAGGTAGCTTTGTGCTAAGTTTTACAATCAGGAAGTATAGGCTCACCAAGTTTGTTCATTTTCAAGATTATTTTGGGTTTGATTTTCGAAAGTTTAACTAGGCTTGTGTTCTTAAAGTAAGCCCATTTTATTTTATTTTGTTTATTTTCTCTAAAATAAGCCATTTTGCATATGCTGATATTTTAGGCTTTTAATTTTTGTTGTCTTTGGTTTGCTAATATTTAGTTTACCCATGAATATGAGAAAATGGCTTGTGTGTGTGCGTGCGCATGTTTGTATTGTGTTAGTCAGATCAATGTGTTTCTCCTGATCTGATGGGGGCCCTCAAATGTGGGGTGACAATTGGGTGGGGGCTCTTGGTATGGGTGGTGAAAGAATTCACCAGAGGCAGACAAAGGAGATAGAAGTTTATTGAACACACCACAAGGGAGCAGGGGGCAGGACAGCAGAGGAGAGACTATCTGCAGTGAGGTGGTGGTTGGGGGCTGTTTTTAAGGGAGGAAACAAGGAGGTATTGGGAATCTATGGAATTTTCCCTTTTTTGGTAACTTTGCATGTTTGTCAGTAGTCCGTTGGTCAGTTAGGTCAGTTGGGCTCATGGATATTTTGAGGTGGGTTGCCTGATGGGCAGGTCTGTAATTAGCTAGGTAGTCCCTGTGGACCCTTTTGCCTTGTTCTACATTCCATTGCTCAAGCCTATTGTCTAAAAGCAGCCTCTACAGGATGCTTGGTTGGCTTATTCAGTTAAATGTCTGCCTTTGGCTCAGGTCCTGATCCCAGGGTCATGGGGTGGAGTCCCACACTAGGCTCCTTGCTCATTGGGGAACTTGCTTCTCCCTCTTCCTGCTGCTGCCCTGCTTGTGTGCTCTCTCTCTTTCTCACTCACTCTGACAAATAAATAAATAAAATCTTAAAAAAAAAAAAAAAACCAGCCTCTACAATCAAGTTTAGGCTATAAAATGAGTTTGAAAAGAATGTATCTGTCATTTACTAAGTGGCTTATGTTTGTTTATTCTGTTTTTCAAATCTTCCATATCCTTTTATATTTTTAATCTGCTTCTATAATCAGTTACTGAAAGGAACTATAATTATAGATTTGGCTATTCTCCTTTCTCAATTTTTTCCTTTTGTTTTTATGTATTTGCCTTATATTTTAAGGCAATGTTTATGTTTCTAGTAAATTAAACCTTTTACCATTATAAAATACCTTTCTTTTTCTAATAATACCTTTTAGCCAATATTAGTTGCTTTATTTATTTATTTATTTATTATTCATTTATTTGTCTGTGAGAGAGAGAGTACATGCAAGCAGGCAGAGTGGCAGGCAGAGGCAACAAGAGAAGCAGGCTCCTTGCCGAGCAGGAGCTGGATTCAGGACTCGATCCTATGATCCTGGCATCATGGTCTGAGCCAAAGGCAGCAGCTTAACCAACTGAGCCACCCAGGCGTCCCTGTTGCTTTATGTTAATAAAACTATGCCAGCTCTATTTTGGTAGGCATAATACGTCTTTTTTCATCCTTTTCCACTCAGTGTTTCTACATCATTCGGTTTAACTTGTGTCTTTTGAAAGCAGCATATACATACGGATTTTTAAATCCAGTGTGATAATCTTTGTCTTTTAATTGGCATTTTACTCCATTTCTATTTAATGTCTCTTCTATTCACAAATTCTCTCTTTGTCTATGTCTATATCTGTTGCTTATTTCATTCAACAAATTCTTTTTTTTTTTTTTAAGATTTTACTTATTTAGTTGAGAGAGTGAGAGAGCACAAGCCAGGAGGAGAGGCAGAGGGAGAAGATGGAGCAGGCTTCTCACTGAGTAGGGAGCCTGATGCAGGGCTTGATCCCAGGACCCTGGGATCATGACCTGAGCCAAAGGCAGGTGCTTAACAACTGAGTGACCCAGGTGCCCCTCTTTTTTTTTCTTTTTTAATTTAATTTTATTTTTAAGTAATTTTTAAAGCCAGTGTGGTGCTTGAGATTACAACCCTCAAACCAAGAATTGCATGCTGTACTTACTGAACTAGCCAGACATCTCTCATTAAACAGATTCTTAATTAAAAAAATAAAAGCAACAAAATCATCTCCTTAAAGTCCATAATTTCTCTGAGTAGCCATTTGGTTTTTATTCCCAAATAAATTTATTAGTACTGTATTTCAACAATAGTTGATTCTCCTCAACACAATTCTAATATTTATTTAGGAATGTATCAGTAAATTCCATTTGAGTTTGTCTTGTTTCCAGTTGATTATAAAAATGCCATCTTGATCTAAATACAATACTGAAAAAAAAATTTCCCTTTATTCACTTCTCAAGTGTTGTTTATCAAGAGAATTGCTTAGAAAGTGAGTTCTGCTAGGTTTTGCTTTCACTAAATTTTCCTAGCCAATGTTTTAATTTTGATAATTTAAATGACGTGGTATTAAAAGGCAAATACTGCTAGTTCCATCTTACCAGCTCCCGCAACCTTACTAAAAAATAAACTTGTATGTATACAATGATTAAAACTGTTTCCTAAATTTCTGATTTAAATTCTCTATAGTTTTCATGATTAGATGGACATGCACATTTATTATTAGTATTGGTTTTTTTTTTTTAAGATTTTATTTATTCATTTGACCGAGAGAGATCACAAGTAGGCAGAGAGGCAGGCAGAGAGAGAGAGGAGGAAGCAGGCTCCCTGCTGAGCAGAGAGCCCGATGCAGGACTTGATCCTAGGACCCTGAGATCCTAGGACCTGAGCCAAAGGCAGTGGCTTAACCCACTGAGCCACCCAGGTGCCCAGTATTGGTTTTTTGATAAGTTAGAAGATGAAGCCTGAGTCTTCTGTTATTAACACAGTGTTGGTTACAACTGATCTTTTGTAGTAGATGAACCTATGTGGCTGACTTAAATGAGGTATTTTTTATTGTAATATAATTTTTAGACTTTCTATAATATAAGGGGGAAAGGGAATTTTAAAATTACTTTACTTTGAATATTAACTGTGTTATTAATTAATTTTTTCACTACTTATTTTTAAGTCCTTTATGTATCCAGATACCAATATAAAGCACCAGGGAAGCAGACATACCATAATTTTAGTTCAGTGGAAAATTTTCTACACATTTTTTTACTATTGTAGACTTATTTTATCTTCATCTTTATTTTTTCTCTTATTGGTGACTCTCTTAAAACTGTTTTTTAAATTAATATGGCTTTAGTTTCATTGTTTATTTTTACAAATATAATGCCTGATTCAGTCTTACTAAAATAAATCAGATAAGTTACAGTATAACCTCAGTTTAGCAGATATTTTTTTCTTGGTTAAAATCTTTTACAATGTAAAAAAAAAAAGCAAAGATAATAGACAGTAAAATGGTTTTTGTATTTTTTTCTGAGCTTTTTGCCAATATTCCACCCTAAACTAATAGTATGAAGTACTCCTTATACCAATGACTCTCAATAGTGCTTCTGGAATCCCTATTGCTTTTGGAAAGTGGACAAGGCACTTTCTGCTGCTGCTACCCTTGCCAGAATGGGTGTCACTTATTCTCTGCTTCTTTGAGTTTTGACTCTGGAAAGGGTATGTCTGAATAGCGAATCCCATTTTTGTAAGGCAGGCTGAGAAAGCAACAATTTGCCCTTTCCAGCTTTTCTATTGGGACATGATATTTGACTCCTACTCAGATTTGTAATGTGAAGAAATTCCTAAACATTGCAGGGGTCCCAGGTGTTGGGTGGCCTCAAATAATGATGTAGGTGGACTGTACTGTGTCAACTCCCAAATACATGTATACAGCCTTATTCTCTCCGTAAGTTCCAGACTCATGTATTTCCAAATCTATTAGACATTTCCACTTCATAATTTACAAACATCTCAAAGTTTATGTATTTCTGAAAGATATATTGTTTCTCCCCAATCCATTTCTTCCTTAGTCTTTACCATCTCAGTAAATTTGCATCAATTCCATCACTCTAAACGTATGTTGAGTTCCCATGTCCCTCATTCTCCTCATATCCTCCAACAGCAAGTTCTGTTTGCTTTACCTCTGTTTCATTTCCTGCATCTCTCCAGTTCTACTGCCAAAGATGATGCTTGCCTTATTTCTTGCATCCTGGTAATAAATTTCTTGCTTTAATGCTTTACCTTTTTTGAATCATTGTCTGTTATTGATTCAGTGTTTTGGTGGTGGTGTTGAGAAGAGGGGCCCATGCGACGGTGTTTAGGAGGACCTTATCAGACAGGTCTTAATCTTTCATAAGTCATATCTAAATCCAGTAGCCAACAGATGCAGTGGGGCCTTTACGGACTAGCCAAGTCCTCTAGGGACTTTTATCTCCTATTTTTTTATTAATAGCTTTGTCCTCTACCAGTAATTTTTAAAATATAAGATTGTGTCCCTCTCCTTAAAACTCTCCGGTTAGTGCTGTCTAATATAGCTTTCAGTGAAGATGGAAGTGTTCTACATCTTCGCTATTCAGTATGATAGCCACTATCCACATGTGGCCACTGAGGACTTGGAACATGGCTGATGTGACTGAGGAACTGAAGTTTTAATTTTACTTATTTTTATTATTTTTTTTCCAAGCCAAACTGTATCCACCTTTTTTTTTTTTAAAGATTTAATTTATTTATTTGAGAGAGAGATAGTGAGAGAGAACATGAACGAGGAGAAGGTCAGAGAGAGAAGCAGACTCCCCGTGGAGTTGGGAGCCCGATGCGGGACTTGATTCCAGGACTCCGGGATCATGACCTGAGCCGAAGGCAGTCACCAATCAACTGAGCCACCCAGGTGTCCCCTGTATCCACCTTTTTTTAAAGATACTTTTCATAAACAATGATGGTATTTCAGGCAGGACATGGGAAGATAGTCATTAACAATATTTACAACTTTTATACTCCCTTCTTCCATGGATTACCAAAATCAGAAAGCCACTATAAAACAATGCAGTCTTCATCTGATTGCCTGAACAGGGAAAGTTTAGAGTGAGGGTTGACATTTCACATTTAGCATATTGTTCAACAACTTTTCACAAACAGATGCTGACTATCAGGAAATGAAATGAAGATAGCATAATTATCAATCTGAAGATCCACAAGCTAAAAAAGGAGGTCTTAGAGGGGTGCCATCTCCATGGTGACACTGTAAAGTCCAGATTGCCTTGACATACACTGAGAACTATGTCTTGGTGTCAAGTTCCAACAGATCAGGGCTTAAGAGAATTAAGTCTATGTTGAAGGCAGACAGGGATAAGAGGACATAAACAGAAATTTGAATTTTTCCATACCACAAAGCATTTGTGCCAGGATGGTTAATGTGTTTCAACATCAAGGAATCCCTCCTCCTGGGAACCAAAAGGAAGATTTTCAAAACTGAAAGGGAGTGGTGGTACATTTGTATCGGTTTAGCTTCAGAGATACTCTGTTAGTGATAAAAGCCCCCCCCCCCACCCCGCCCAGACAACAATGAAATGTTTTGTGTGCTAACATAGCTCAAAAAGAAAAAGATAAAACAAAATTCTGCATTTTTATAAAACTTGATAAAAAATGGTATATCAAACTGTACAGTCACAAGAAGTACACAGCTATCAAAAATGCACACACTTCACCTGACATCTCCAGCACCTTCAGCCTTCTGTGCCTGGTCTGTTTTGGCATCTCTGTTTTCTACAGGGTTATTCCCACTATTTGCCAACAACAGTCCCCACCCCCCCCCCCTTTTCCCTTTGGGTACCTTCTCTCCCTTCTTTGCAAGGGTCATTCTTGTCTCTTCTTCACATCATGCCTGAAGTTTTAATTTTTAACCCAAAGAGCTACTTCTGGCTAATAGTGTTTTGGATGGCAGAGCTGCACTGGTTCTTCATTCTTCAAAACAGAATCCAAAACCCTTATCAAGGCTTTCTTTAATTTTACTCTTGCTTATCTCAGTAGCTTCATCTCATACTATTCTCTCCCTTGGTTCAGCCACATTGGCCTCCATTGTGTTTCTAAAAATCACTCAACCCTTTCTCAGCTTGGAACCTTTCCTCTGATTGCTGTCTGTTTGGGAGTGCTCTCCACTCAGTTTTGAACTTGGTTGACTCTTTCATACTTCAGTTTATGGACTAAGTAAGCATCACCTAGGAAAGTCCTTATCTGGTCAGCCTACCTAAATTGGCCATTATTCTCTTGTTCCTTCCTAATATTTACACTTTACTGTAATTAATCATTTATTCATTATTTTTAGTCTCCCCCTTAAGAATATAAGACCCATGAAGGCATTGTCCTTGCTTCTTCAGATCCTGGAATATAATATGTATTTCTTATTAACAAATACACGCTGAATTCTTGAGATTCTTAGATATTGGATACAGAGGTTGATTACTTTTTTTTGGGTGGAGTAAAATTTTATAAGTCTGCAAGCAATTGAGAAAAGAGCAAATTTTTTTTAAAGATGAAGTGAGATTACATATAAACAGATGAAAAATTGCAATCTAAATATAAAGTGTTATTAAAGAAGTTTTATAGTTCAGTGATTTAATAGGACTCTTTCTTGCAGAGCTCTGAGAATTTATAGACATACGAAATTTTCATAGAGAAACTTAAAATGACATTTGTGGAAACCCAGTGTTGAGGAAGGTACCAGTCAGGCAGAGTTTATATTGTATATTCATTTGATTTAAAAGAATTCATTCTAGGGCGCCTGGGTGGCTCAGTGGGTTAAGCTGCTGCCTTGGCTCAGGTCATGATCTCAGGGTCCTGGGATCGAGTCCCGCATTGGGCTCTCTGCTCAATAGGGAGCCTGCTTCCTCCTCTCTCTCTCTGCCTGCCTCTCTGCCTACTTGTAATCTCTCTCTGTCAAATAAATAAGTAAAATCTTAAAAAAAAAAAAAAAAGAATTCTTTCTAATTTTTTTAAATGAATCTCATTTAATATTGGTTTAATTTAATTATAAATTTGGAGTTAGTATCTTCATATTTTATAATTTTAAAAATGCAGTTTTATCCTGTTCTTAAAAAATTTGGTGTGATAGGAAAATGTGGATCTCTAAAAGGTTTAATTATAAAAGAATTCCTTTTTCTGTAGCTAATCATTCCTTATTTTAAAAATTATTTAGTTTTAAAAATCTGGCTGATTTATAAATTTTCAGTAAAAAATTTATTGCTTAAAACAGAATAATTATTATGTTATGGTTCAGTTTGAAATACAAATGAAATAAAGGATGCTGAATTCCCACACTGTGCACGGAATAACTGATTTTGGACTTAATGCTTTGAATTTTCTTAGTAGATCATTTTGGATTATGATTTAGCCACTTTATATCTATGTAGCTAGTATTTCAGGCCACAGATAAGTACTTTAATATTATTATTTATGTTTAATTCTCTGATACATTCAGTAATAGCTATTTCCCTACCCCTCCCTTGTGTGGTTTCTTTTTTTTTAGGATCAGGATGCCTAAAGTTCATGCGATAAAAAAGTCTCTTATACCTCAGATGTCTTGTTTGACAAATGAATCTTATAAACACTTGGATTTTTTGCCTGAAAAACTAAGAGCAAAGCTACTTCCTTTCCAGAAAGATGGCATTGTTTTTGCCCTCAGAAGAGATGGCAGGTAAAGTACTTTCTTCAAGACATGCTAAAAATATTTAATTCTAGAGTGTGTGTGTGTATATATATATATATATATATATATATATATATATATACAACAAAGGTTTGTGCAGACCAGTTGTTTTGTGTGTGTACATTGTCTTCCCATTTTTTATTGCATCTTGAGATAATTTTAAGATATACCATTTTGCCTTCATTTTTGAATGGTATTTTAATTGACAATATAGTTCTACTTAATAGTCCTTTTTTCCTAGCACTTGGAAGGTTGTATTCTATTGACTTATGTCTTTCATAGTTGCCATTAAAAAGTGTGCTCTTGAGTCTCAAAAACTTACTTTACAGGTGACTTACAGATTACAAAGAGAAAAATTATAAAATGTTCATTTAGTATAGCCAGTAGTGGGGCAGCTATAGGCACAATGTGCTGCATTGGAGTTGTACAACATTTCTTTCTGGAAATACTTGTTCTTTCGATAATGGGGAAACAATCAAACCAGATTAGAATACGGGATATTTTTATAGGATATTTTATAGGACACAGTGTCTGAAAAACCAAGGGAAGTGATGAGAATGTCCTAAATTGAGAGACCTAAAAGTTAAAATATCTGAAAGTAATACATAAATCTTGATTAGATTCTTGATAAGTAAAAAGAAAAGCTATAGAGGACATATGAGGATAACTGGGAAAATTGCATCTGGGCTCTCTTAGAGTGATGTTATTGAATTAATGTCAGTTATCATGGGTTTAGGTAATGGTGTTTTGGTTGAATGTTCTTGTTCTTGGAAAATGCATGATAAAGAATTTGGGATGAAGAACTGTGATAGCAGCCTACTTTCTATATTTTCCCAAAAGGAGAAGCCATATATATGTTCAGATAGACTTTGAGTGAGTCAGTCACAGTGTTAACATTGAATTTGATGAGTGGTGTTAAGATTGTTCACTATAGTTTTCTCTTTGGATTTTGTGGTCATCTGTCTTTTCTGTTTGGATCTGATTTTTTTCTGTATCTGATTTTAAGACTTTCTCTTTGTTTTTGGAGTTCGGCGGTGTAACAACAATTTATTCAGTCTGGTTTTCTTTTTGTTTATTCTCCTTGAGATTATTGTGCATTTTTAAATCTGGGATTTGTGCCATGTTGATTCTGGAAAAATCTCAGCTATTATCGATTTTTAAAAATTATTTTTAAGATTTTATTTATTTGAGAGCAAGAGCGTGAGCTGTGGTGAGGGGCAAGGACAGGCAGACTCCCTGCTGAGTAGGGAGCCCAAAGCAGGGTTCCATCCCAGGATCCCAGGATCATGACCTGAGTTGCAGATGCTCAATCAACTGAGCCACCCAGGCATCCATATCTCTTTAAATATTGATTCATGGGACTCCTGGGTGGCTCAGTGGGTTAAAGCTTCTGCTCAGAGGTCATGATCCCAGGGTCCTGAGATCGAGTTCCACATTGGGCTCTCTGCTTAGCAGGGAGCCTGCATCCCCTCTCTCTCTGCCTACCTCTCTGCCTACTTGTGATATCTGTCAAATAAATAAATAAAATCTTAAAAAATATATTTAAATATTGATTCATACCCATTCATTTTGTTTATTTTCTTCTGCAATGTTGATGAGACTTAAGCTACCTTTTCACTCTATCCCATGCTTCCATTAATGTGTCTTATATTTTTTGCATCTACCTGTGGTACAGTATGGCTACTTTTAAATATCTCTTTTTAAAAATAAAAGATTATGATTCAGTTATTCTAATATGTTTAACTTACCTATTCAGTGTTCAAAGAATTTTTTTTTTTAAGATTTTATTTATTTATTTGACAGAGATCGCAAGTAAGCAGAGGCAGGCAGAGAGAGAGAGAGGAGGAAGCAGGTTCCCCGCCGAGCAGAGAGCCCAATGCGGGGCTTGATCCCAGGACCCTGAGATCATGACCTGAGCCGAAGGCAGAGGCTTAACCCACTGACCCACCCAGGCGCCCCACAAAGAATTTTTTGAAATGATCTACATTTTATGCTTGTGTACAAGTATAGAACTTGAAGAATTTTTACAGTATTGCCATCACCAAGATCAAGAAATAGTACCTTACCTACATCCCAGAAATCTTTCTCTTGCCCCTTCTTGATCACTTTTTTTAAAATTTTATTTATTTATTTGACTGAAATCACAAGTAGGCAGAGAGAGAGGGAGAAGTAGGCTCCCTGCTGAGCAGAAAGCCCAATGCAGGGGCCATTCTGTTGTCCTTTATTAGTAAGTGCCTGTTCATCTCTTACCCATTTTCTACCAGGTTGTTTGCCTAATTGTTTTCTTGGAGTGTTTTGTCATATTTATATTCTGGATACAAATTTTTTGTCATATGTGTATTTTGCAAGTAAAATTGATCAGGCTAAGGTTTTCTTATTCTCTCTCTTACTGATCACTTTTGATAAGCACAAGATCTCAGTTTTAAGGTTATCTTAAATACTCTTTATTGGTAGTGTATTTTATGGCTAGCACTTTTTGCATCTTATTTCGCAAACCTTTGTCTAAACAAAGGTCTAACAAGGTTGTGAAGTTTATTTTCTATAAAATAAACTTCTAAAAACTATTTTATTTTTAATTTTTTAATTTTAAGGTTTTTTTTGAAGAGTTTATTTGTCAGAGAAAGAGGGCATAAGCAGGGGAAGGGGCAGGCACAGGGAAAATGAGGCTCCCTGCTAAGCAAGGACCGCAATGTGGAAGTCGATCCCAGATCACGACCTGAACCAAAGGCAGATGTTTAACCATCTGAGCCACCCAGTCATCCCTATTTTATTTTTTACATTCAGATCTACATTCTACTTAAAATTGATTTTTGTATGTGGTATAAGGTGGGGGTCAGAGTTGATTATATATTTATTACTGTATTATTTGCTTTTGTCTATCAGTGTCTGATTGACCCATCATAATTTATTGGAAAGACTAAATTTTCCCTACAACATTAGACCTTCGCCATAAATCTTATAATTTTTATGTGTGCCTTTCTAGATAAGTGCTTTCTAGTGGAATTTTCTGCCATTATGGAAATGTTCATGTATATGCTGTTTAATTTAGTAGGTATTAGCCACATGTGACTGCTGAGTTCTTGGAATAGGGCAAGTGTAACTAAGGAATGAATTTCATATTTTAACAAATTTTAATTTATTTAAATTTAGCCACATGTCTGGTGGCTACCATATGGGACAGTACAGGTATAGATTCTTTGTTTTATTTTTCTGATTGCCAATTTTTGTGTCAGCACCGTACTTCTTAATTATTATAATTTAATAATCCATATTTTGGTCTAAGATAGTGTAAGTCTTACAACTTTGTTATTTTTTCAAGATTGCTTTAGCTATTCTTGAGCCTTTGCATTGCCTATAAGCTATAGAAATCATTGATCATTTTTCACCAAAAAAGTTGCTGGACTTGTGAATGGAATTTTGCATCTGTAGATCAGTTTGGGGAGAATTGATATCTTTACAGTATAAAGTATTTTAAGTATTTAAATAAAGTACTTATTTTTAAATACTTATTATTAAGTGCTTTAAGTATTTAAATAAATAAAGTATTTATTAAATAAAATACTTTAAAGTATTTTAAGTATTTAAGTATTACTTTATACTTTACAGTATAAAGTATTTATACTGTATACTTTACAGTATAAAGTATTCCATTAATGTGAATATTCTTCCATTTATTTAATGCCCTTCATTTATTTTCATCTCAGTTATTTTCCCATTAATTAATTTCTTTTTAATAAGGTTTTATAGTTTTCAGTATATAACTTTCATATATGTCATTATATTTATTCCTAGGTGTTTAGTATTTTTGATGTTTCTATAAAATGTCATTTCCTCCCTCTGGCTGTTTATAAGGTTTTCTCCTTGTTTGGTTATCCAAAAGTTTTGCTAAGTATGATGTGCCTAGATTTAGATTTGTATTTATAGTTTTTTTAATCTCTGGGTTGATGTTGTTTAGTAGTTCTAGGAGAATACTCAGTATCTTGAAATCTCTTTGGATACTATTTTGCTCTTTTCTTTTCTCCTTGGTCTCCCATTATACCTATATTAGACCTTTTCTTTGTGTTCTATATATCACTTACTGTTTTCTTCTTTTTTTAAAAAAAATGTCTATGCCTTATTTGGATATTTGTTGTTTACTTATATTCTTGGTTTACTAATCTGAAAATTTTGCTATTAATTTATTGGATTTTCTGAAGGAAAAGACCATCGCTCAAAATACTTGAAACCAAAACCCATTCATTATGGCTGAAAAAAAGAGGCTGAATATATTACTTGCTAATCAAGGGAGAAACTGTGCTTCTTAAACATGGCAAACAAAGCAAAGAGTTGGTATTGAATCAGACTTTAGGAACGTTTGGAGGCTTTAAAAAGTAGGAGTGTTTAAGTATTTGCTCAGTATCAGAGTATGCTTTAGAGATTAGCTGAGTGATGTGAAAGAACAGTCAGTCCTTCCCTGTCTTGAAATTGGAGAATAGAAACATTTTATTTTCTGTTCTTGATGTGAGATAGTGTTTTTTTTTTTTTTAAAGATTTATTTATTTATTTATTTATTTGAAAGAGAGACAGTGAGAGAGAGCATGAGAGGCGGGAAGGTCAGAGGGAGAAGCAGACTCCCCATGGAGCTGGGAGCCTGATGCGGGGCTCGATTTCGGGACTCTGGGACCGTGACCTGAGCCGAAGGCGGTTGCTTAACCAACTGACCCACCCAGGCGCCCCGAGATAGTGTATTTTTAATTCCTAGAATATCCATTTCCTGTTTGCTGGTTATGTTGATAGTATCTTGCTTCTTGCCCTGTTTTAATTCCATCTTTTCTTTCTATAAATATTTAGAACATACTTACTTTACATATCTGAAGTCCTTTATAGGCTAATTTTGCTTTTGTTCTTGTTATTCATGATGCTTTATTTCCCGATATATTTGCTAATTTAAAAAATTTTTTTGTTTTTATAATTAGGTAATCTTAATCTCTGTGAATCTTGAAAGACTTAAGTAATGGGCAAATTTGGGGGGAGAGGATTTGTAAAGTTAAGTTGTAATCAACCTCATCCCCATTGAAAGGAAACTAGTAAGCTGACTTTTGTCAACAGAATATGTTTTTTATGGTTACTTGATGCTCTTTACTTTTTTAACTTTTAATTTTGTAATAATTTCAACCTTGATTTTAAAAAAGTACAGAAATAAATTTTCTATACCCTTTACTTTGATTCACTAATTTCTAACATTTTAGCACGTTTCCTTTATTATTTTATTATTTTCTCCTTGTGTCTTTCTACACATACAGACACACGTGTGCATTTGCACACACAGTAGTATTTATTTTTTTTCAAGGCCATCTGAGGTTAGGTTACATACATCTTGCTCCTTTAACCTACAGTATTTAAGAATAGTTCATATTTTAAGAACAAAAATATTCTCTAACATAGCCACAGTACAATCATCAAATTCATGAAGTTTAATCTTTTATCTCTGTATATGTTTTTAATCGTCAATCTTTTATGAAATTTTTTTTCTTTTAGTGCAGGATCCAAAGTAGGATTGCTTATTGCATTTAATGATATCTCTCTCTGTTTCCTTGAATGTTGAATAGTTTTTCAGATTTTCATGTCACTGAATATAGGCCAGTGTATTTTATATAATGTGTTGCAATTCTTTTAAACATTTTCTCATTATAGGATTTAGCTTGTACAGTCCATTCTGGATTATTACACAAGGGAGAAAGAAGTCTTACCCTTCTCAAGAAATTGCTTTTGAAGGCACACAGCATCTATCAGCCCCTCAACTGGCAGGTTTTTGCTTTTTTTTTTCTCAAGATGGTAGTGTTAATTTTGATTGTTAGTCAAAGGTTATAACTACAATACTCTCTACCATGTAGTTACTATATTTCCTTCTCACAGTTGTTGCCTGTTTAACAAACAACTAACATGAGATGTTCAGACCATGTAAATATGCTTCCTTTTAACTAGTTTTTTCTCTTCGATTTAGCTTCTATACATGTTCTTGCTCAAAATAATTTTTTGAAATTATTTATGAAATGATTTATTAATTGGCATTTTACTGTAAGGAAGAGTCCTTCCTTCTGTTGCAACAATATCTCTTTCTCTTTTTCTCTGTTTCTACCCATTCATCTATCCATCCATTCATCCATTCTCATGGATTCCTAGTATAATCAGTGGGTTATAATCCCTTACTGTACCATAGCTTACTTTAGTTTGCTTCGGAACTTGTTACAAATGGAATCATGCAGGTTATATGTGTCTCTGTCTGACTTCTTTTGCTCATCATGTTATTTAGATTCATATATATTGTTTTGATCTCTGAATATAAGACAGTTATTTTGTTCATTCACTTACTGATGGACATTTGTTTGATTTCAGTTTGGGAGTCTTATGAATAAAGATGGTATTAACATTAATGGAGAAGTCCTTTGTGGACATGTTTTCAATTCTATTGTTTTTTTTTTTTTTTTTAAGATTTTATCTATTCGTGAGAGAGAGAGAGAGAGAAAGAGAGTGAGCATGAGTGGAGGGAGAGGCCGAGGGAGAGGGAGAAGCAGACTCCCCACTGAGCAGGGAGCCCAGTGCTGGATCCCAGGACCCTGAGATCACAACCTGAGCTGAAATCAAGAGTCTGATGCTCAACCAACTGAGCCACCCAGGCACCCTGGTAGCTCACAGATTTTTAATTTGTATTTTCCTAAAGACTAATAATGTTGGTTATATTTATTTATAAATATAAGTATTTATTTATATTATTGGTGTGCCCCAATAATGGGACTGTGAGATTGAAACGCACACAGGAAACTCCACAGTGATGCTAGGTGACCAATTGAGTTACAATTTACCCTATAGACATTTGACCCAGCCTATCCCTTTGGTTGGGATTGGTGCCCAAAAGGCTCCCAAAGGGTGGGGCCCATACTCCTTGGTAACTAGGGAGACAGTTTGCATCCCCCCACTGGTTGGTTTTTTCCACCTGGCCTGACCCACCCTTGTATCTGGGCTTTGTTACCTGGAGCTGGTTTCCAGGACTTGTTTTTAAGTCCCCTGGGGGAAGGAAAGCAGGGACAGTTTAAGGGTTAAACAACAATGTTATTGTTTAGCCTCAATAGAAGCCTCTGCCTTAAATATGAAAATATAAAATAGGTCCTTACAGTTGGCATCTTTCAACATATGTTAATGTCTTATATATGTTTTAATGTTGTCTATTATTGATTTGAAAGAGTTCTTTTATTCTGCATAGAAGACCCTTTGTCAGATATATGTATTTTAATTTCTCCTGGTCTGAAGTTTACTTTTAAAATTTTCTTTGTAGTATTCTTTGATGAACAGAAATTTTTAATACTCTGGCTTTTCTTCATATGGAATAAATATTTTGCATTTTGATGAACAGAACTTAAACATTTTTTTTTTAAAGATTCTATTCATTTGAGAGAGAGAGAAAGAACACAAACCTGAAGGTGGAAGAGGCAGAGAGGGAGGGAGAAGCAGACTCCCCACTGAGCAGGGAGCCCAACATGGGACTCCATCCCAGGACCCTGATATCAAGACCCAAGCTGAAGGCAGACACTTAATTGATGAGCGACCCAGGCGCCCCCAGAAATTTTTAATTTTCATGAAATCTACTTTATCAAGTTCTTATGTAGTTAATGCTTTTTATATTGCCACAAAAAAGTCTTTTCCTACCCCAGGATCACAATGTCCCTGTGTTTTGTATTGGAAGCTTTCTAGTTTTAGCTTTTATGTTTTGATATATGATTCATCTCAAATTAATTTTTGTGTGTGGGATAGGTAAAAGTTTTAGGTTCAGTTTTCTTTCATATTGATATTCAGTTACTCTGGCACCATTTCTAGTAAGGTCTCTTCTCTCCCATAAATTACCCTGACATCCTTCTGAAAAAGTGCTTGACCATATGTATATAAATCTGTTTTCACGGGGTGCCTGGGTGGCTCAGTGGGTTAAAGCCTCTGCCTTCAGCTCAGATCATGATTCCAGGGACCTGGGATGGAGCCCTGCATCAGGCTCTCTGCTCAGCAGGGAACCTGCTTCCCTTTCTCTCTCTGCCTACTTGTGATCTCTGTAGGTTTAAAAAACAATCTGTTTTCAGTCCCCCCCCCCCCATGTGTTTGTCTTTTTTTTTTTTTTAATTGTCACACCTTTTCCATTTTTTCTTAAGTTGTAGCTTTCTTAGGCTCAGTTTTGTTTAGTAGGCTCATTTCCAATCTCTGCTTTGTGTAGGTTTAAGACCTTACTACCATTGCTCTGTTTGGCTATTAAGTCTTAAGAGTTCCTGTTAATGGTGTTTGCAGACATCTTCATTGTGGCCTGTAGCTTCATCACTCATCTTTGACTCAGGTTTTGATACTCTCTTTTGTTTCTGGCATTTGTGGATTTTTTTAGTTTTCTTCAGGCCAGATCTGCATTTTAAAAGATGGTATTTTACCTAAGTTAGCATTTGTAGGTATCTGCAAAGAGAAGGATCTGAGACTTTCTAAACCACCATAGCAGTGGAAGCTGAAATCTTACTGTTAAGTCTTCATTCATTAACGATTATACTTGCTATCATTGTAAAATACCTTATTACAGAATTACTTAATTCTTTCCTATTACATTCCAAATTTAATGTTATATAATTAATTTCCCCAAACCAATTTCTTTCTGGCCATATTTTCCTTGCATTCCTTTAACCATCTTCCTATTTTCAACATTTTTGAGACAGTTCTTTTAAATGAGTTTATAAGTTCCAGATTTGTATTTCACTTTGTGATTCAGTTTGTCTGTTGTTTTAAGTAATATTACGCTCACTTTCTTTCTTTTTTTCTTTTTTTTTTTAAAGATTTTATTTATTTCTTTGACAGAGACAGATCAGAAGTAGGCAGAGAGGAAGGCAGAGAGAGGAGGAAGCAGGCTCCCTGCCGAGCAGAGAGCCCGATGCGGGACTCGATCCCAGGACCCTGAGATCATGACCTGAGCTGAAGGCAGAGGCTTTAACCCACTGAGCTACCCAGGCGCCCAACTCACTTTCATTCATTGACATTAGAGCTGTATTTGGTATTAATTCTGCCATTGTAGCATTTGTTAAGGTTTTTGTCACTATATATGTGTCACTATATAATCACTATATGATTCATTAAGTATATTACTATGTCAAAGTTTTCTTCATGTTTAGTATACACTTTCAGTAATCTGCAAGGTTTGGGGCTTGAATTCATTAGTAATCTTTATAACTATAGCTTTGCGTAATATAGTTGATTCTCCATTTTATTAAGCAGTGTTTCCTTAATTATGTACAGTGGCATTTGGTGAATTACCTTTTCCTTCTTTCTCACTACATCATATTAATTGGTTAAGTTATATTTCTTGATATTCACCTTTGTATCTTTAAAAATATTTACAGTTTGTTCCTATGAAATATGTATTATATATTTTTTGCCAACTTTAGATGATCTTTGCCTTTTTCTCCTCTATGCCTCTTGTTAGATATGTAATTTCTATGAAGTCATTGTCTGTAACTGTTGCATCTTCTTTTGTACCCTGATTTTTCAAACAGCTAAGTAGTTTCCTTGCTTTCCTCCTATTTTGTTTTTGTAGTGTTCTTTTGTTGGGGTTATCTTCTCAAAATCTTTTAGAAGGGCTGTAAGGAAGTTAGTTACCCAATTTCTTGCATTTAAAATGTCTTTTCAATGAGTTTATACTAAATGACCAATTGGCTGAGTAAGAAATTTCTCAGTCCCAGTTTCTTTTCTGGCTGATGTTATTGTTAGTGTTTCACTGTTTGTTGTAGACAAACCGGAGGGCTGCCTGGTTTTTTTTCCCCTTGGAGATGGTTGATTTTTTTTTTTTTTTTTTTGGTCTCACTACTTATTTTGGCAATCCAGTACTAGGGTGTAGCTTGTTGTTGACAGTTATGTGTCTCTTTTTTTGTTGTGCTATATTATTTTAATCTCTTTATCTTTTTCTTTAATTTCTGAAAATTTTCTTGAATTATCTTAAGAACAGTTTTCAGTTCTTTTATTTTGAGGTCTTCTTTGAAGACCTCAAGTATGCCTATATTGATTTGTCTTGACCTATCATCTATATCATTTGTATTTTCTGTCATTTTCTTTCTTAATTTATTTTTTCTCAAAAATTCCTTTGGTTTCTTTATTCCCATTGAAAATTTCCTTTCAATCCTGTCTCACGTGTACTCCTCCTTTTTCTTTCTTTCTTTCTTTTTTTTTTTTTTAAAGCAGTACCTATTCTCTCCTGCTTCCATTTGGTCTTCATTTCAGTGATGTTTATTTTTTGTTTACTTCTCTGACCTTAAGCTCACATTTAGGTTCTTCATATTTCTTCCCATGTCTTCCCTGAGTCTTTACCTCTGCTTTGTGTTTCTTGTGTTATAAAGGTGATTGCTTCTGTAAGTTAATTTATTTTTTATTTTTATTTTTTTAGATTTATTTATTTAAGAGAGAGAGAAGGAGAGCACAGGGGAGAGGGGCAGGGGGAGAAAGAGTCATAAGCAGACTCCTTGCTGAGTGCAGCGCTGGACTGGGGCTCAGTCTCAGGACCCTGCATTCATGACCTGAGCAGAAACCAAAAGGCATACACTGTGCCACTCAGGCACCCCTGCTTGTTTAAGTTCAAATTTGTGTTAAAATGTTTGACTGATTTTCATCTCTTCATAAGTACTTTTTTCCTGTGTGTTTTTCCATTTGACTTCCCTTTTCCCCCTTTTTAAAATATTTATAGAATTGATCATTTTATTGTTGTTACTACTCTGTATTCGTTGAGGAACTTTTTTTTTCCTGAGCCTGCTATTTGCAAAAGATCACCTGAGAGAGGGCCAGAATAATGTAACACCTAGTCTCTCCACAACATTATTTTTATATGTATTTATTTATTATTTCATTATATTTCCCATGCCAAAAGAAATCAACATAGCAGAGTGCTAATGTTGCAAATCTATCACTCCTGCCCTTACTTTGCTTCCTCCCATCTGGGAGTTTTTTTGAAGGCCTTGCCTTCTCTGCTTCTCCTTGTAGCTTGGCTGGAGCTGGGGGAATTCCGGACACCTGTCTATTTTTCTTCTTGTGGTAATGCAAAGAAAGGATCCTTTTTTTTTTTTTTTTTTTTTAGATTTTATTTATTTATTTGAGAGAGAAGAGAGAGAGCAGGAGCAGGGTGAGGGGCAGAGGGAGAAGCAGACTCCCTGCTAAGCAGGGAACCCAACATGGTACTGGAGCCTGGAACTCCAGGATCATGACCTGAGCTGAAGGCAGACACTTAACTGCCTGAGCCAGGCACCTCAGGAAAGGGTTCTTGATTATGATACAAATGTCCTCCTCACTTTGGAACTATATCTTCTTGTTTTGTTTTGTTTTGTTTCAGTTACCTGAGATGTTTAGCCAAGTGTTCTTTCTAGATATTTGACTTTAGTTGTTGTTCTTGTTTTTCATACTTAATATTTCTGGTAGCCCATGCACTTTTTTGTCTACTTTTCAAAGATGATAAGTAACCATGCATTAAATTTTTGAATCTGTGCTCCACTAAGCTGTGTATTATATCCATTACTTAGCTATTTATTAAATGATTATTTATATACATGCATTTATGTCTATATATATGTACCTGTGGATTTACATGGTTAAAAATAATTGACAAACTTTTTACTATATGAAATTTTCGGTATACAGTTGAACAAGACATTTTGCTATCTGTTGTTTGTTTATTGAATCTGGTGAGATGTGAGAAACCTGTCACTGAATGAATTATTAGACTTGTCATTGTTACCTTTATCATTGGTTAATACTCTTCGTATAGATGGTGTTCTGAAATAAACTATTTCATTTCTTCTGAAAATGCTGGCAGAACAATTTGTTTTAATTATGTGTCTGCATGGAGGAAGAGAGGATTTTGTGGTATTTAAAGCTTTTACAAAAAGTATGAGATGATTTTGTAGTAATTTGTATTCTTTAAAGGTATCATTGATGATAGCCTAATTGCTTTCATTGTTTTCTTTTCTCTCCTAAAATTGAATAGTTTTCTGTTATATTACCCATTTAGATATACTGCTTTTGTAGTGTTACAGTCCTTACTTGTTTGGTTGAATGTAGATTAAAGTATTGCATCAGTGAACAAATATATTGAAACACCTGGTGGTTTTGCTATGAGAAAATTCTTTGTTAGACTCTTTTAATATTAGGGTATAAATCTCCATGCTTATCATTTCAGTTTAAGATAAGGATAATTAAGTGAAAGTATGAATGAACCTTGAAGTATGGATATAAAAAAGCCAGAAGAATTAAGTTATATAATTTTACTTATTTTATACATTTTTAATAATCTGATTTATGAAACACAAAATCTTGCTATTATAAATAGTGTTAATTTTAGTTTCAGAATAAAGTCATTGTTTTGCCTCCTCCCTAAGCAGTGAAGGACCCTATAAGGGTGTGTAGAGAGAGACTGGGCTATGTTGAAAAGTTTTACTGATCCATAGGTATACATTTTGCACAAGCAAAGAAAAGCAGAAATAAATAAATGGGGCTACATCAAAATAAAAAGTTTCTTCTGCACAGCAGAAGATACAGCCAACAAAATGAAAAGGCAACCTATTGATTGGGAGAAAATATGTACAAACCATATATCCATTAAGGGTTTAATATCCAAGATATATAATAAACCCATACAATTCAATAGCAAAAACTCCACAAATAATTCAATCAAAAATGAGCAAAGGACATGAATAGATATTTTCCAAAGAAGACATACAAATAGCCAACAGGTACAATGAAAAGGTAGTCAACATTACTAATGATCAGGGAATTGCAAATCAAAATCATAATGATACAAACTCATACTTTTTATTAGAAAGGCTCTTATCAAAAAGACAAAGGATAGCAAATGCTGGTGAGGATGTGGAGAAACAGGATCCCTTGCACACTGTTGGTGGGAATGTAAATTGGTAAAGCCATTATGGAAAACTGTATGGAGTTTCTTCAGCAAATGAGAAGTAGATGTACGGTGAGCTCCAGCAATCCCACTTAATGGGTATATATCTGAAGGAAATGAAATCAGTATCTTTTTTTTGTTTGTTTTGAAATCAGTATCTTTTTCTTTTTTTTTTGAAACCTTTTTCTTTTTTTTTAAAGGAGATTTTATTAATTACCTAACATGCACCAAATCTCTTCCTGTATAATTAAAACAGGAAGGGAAGAAATGATTCGGATAGATGAGGTATCAGCTAGTGAAGACCACCAGCTGTTGCCTTCAAAAATACATTTTTTTCGTGACTGTAAAATGTAGGCTGCCGCTTAATTCCTTTTTGAAAGATTTTATTTGACAGAGCAACA
This sequence comes from Mustela nivalis, assembly GCF_964662115.1. Lineage (NCBI taxonomy): Eukaryota > Metazoa > Chordata > Mammalia > Carnivora > Mustelidae > Mustela > Mustela nivalis. The sequence goes on along the minus strand of NC_139030.1, from coordinate 20,586,192 downwards.
GCACAAGTAGGAGGAGCAGCAGAGGGAGAGGGAGAAGCAGACTCCCCACTAAGCAGGGAGCTTGACATGGGGATTGATCCCAGAACTCTGAGATCATGACCTGAGCCGAAGGCAGATGCTTAACCAACTGAGCCACTCAGGTGTCCCTTAATTAATTCCTGATGGAGCCAAATAATCTTCCTCTGAAATATGAAACGAGGACAATGGGCAATGTGAGTTCTCCCACCACCTATCCTCACTTCAGAGGGGGTGAAATCAGTATCTTGAAAAGATATCTGCAACCTCACATTCATTGTAGTGTTAATCACAGTAGCCAAGACATGGAAACAGTCTTAAGTGTTCATTTATGGACGAATGGGTAAAGAAAATGTGGTATGTGTGTATATGTATGTATGTGTGTATAAATATATGTATTCTTCACAATGGATTATTATTGAGCCATAAAACAAGGAAATTCTATCATTTGTGACAACATGGGTGAACGTTGTTGGCATTATGCTAAATGACATGTCAAAGAAAGACAAATGCTGTATGATCTCACTTAGATGTGGAATATAAAAACACTGAACTCATAGAAACAAAGAGCATATTAGTGGTTGCTAGGGGATGGAGTGTGGGGGCTTTGGGAGATGTTGGTAAAAGGGTACAAATTTTCAGTTGTAAGATGAATATTATAAGGATCTATTGTATAGCGTGATGACCATAGTATATTTGATTATATCCATAATATACTATATGAATACACTTAACTGTTTACTTGAATGTTACTAAGAGAGTAATCTTAAATGTTCTCAGCACACAAAAATTGGTAATTTTGTATGGTGAAGGATATGTTCATTGGCCTTATTGTGGTAGTCATTTCAAAATATATGTGTAAAAATATATACATACATCAAATCATCACATGGCACACATTAAACACAATGTTATAAGCTGATTATATCTTGATAAAGCTGGAAGAAATAGGTATCCATTTTAATAGATGAGCTTAGTTGCTGCTTTCACTTTAGGTAAACTGATTTAAAATCAGACTTTTTTATTTGGAAGTATTCTGTGGATTTGAGGAATAAAAGTTAAATGTGCTTTGATCTACGTATGTACTAATTTCTGTTGGAGATGTATATAAAAGCAAAATTGCAATACCCCTACTCACCCACCAGAATGGCATAATTTAAAAAAGAAGTCAGGGATTTGAAACATCTATAATTATCTTACACTACTGTTAGAAAAGAAAAAAGTACATCTACTTTGGAAAACTCTTTGGCAGTATCTACTGTAGGTGAACATATACATATTCTGAGACCTAGTATTCCTGTGCCCAGGTGTATAGGTGCATATATATGTTCACTCTAAGAATGCTCTTTACGGCATTATTGGTAAAACTAAAACTCAATTGTCCATCAGCAGTAGAATGGGAAATAATTGTAGTATATTCACACAACAGTAAAATAATGAGAAAAATTAGGATGAATCTTACAAACACAGTGGTGAGTGAAAGAAGCCAGATATAAAAGAATACATACATTAACTGTCTATATCCATTTATATAAAATATATGTAAGATATTTATTTATGATCACTTGTGTAAAATAAATATACTAATTTATGGTGTTAGAGCTCAGGAAGTGATGACCCTTAGATGGGAAAGCATTATGAAAGGAAGAGGATTAGTCAGTCACAAGGGAGGTTTCTAGGGGTGTTGATAATATTCTGTTTCTTGATCTTGGTGCTATTACATGGCATATTCATTTTATGAAAATTCACCAAGTTGTAGTCTTAAGATTTGTTTTATTTCCTATATTTTTAATACTTGAATAACAAATTTACCAAAAATATTAAACGTGGGGACACCTGGTTAATGAGGTTGGGCATCACACTCTTTTTATTTATTTATTTGTTTGTTTGTTTATTTATTTATTTGATAGAGAGAGAGAGATCACAAGTAGGCAGAGAGGCAGACAGAGAGAGAGGGGGAAACAGGTTCTTTGCTAAGCAGAGAGCCCAATGTGGGCCTCGATCCCAGGACTCTGAGATCATGACCTGAACTGAAGGCAGAGGCATAATCTAGTGAGCCACCCAGGCACCCTGGGCCTCAGACTCTCGATTTCAGCTCAGATCATGATCTCAGAGTCATGGGTTTGAGCCTCCCATCAGACTTTTTGCTTGTCAGGGAGTCTGCTTGAGATTCTCTTCCTCTACCCCTCCCTCACTCGCTGTCGAGCTGTCTCGCTCTATCGCTTGCTCACTCTCTAAAGTGAATAAATCTTTCAAAAAATATTAAATGTGCTTTGCTTTCAAATACATATACATGTATATATGTATATGTATATATCTGTACATATGTGTGCACATAAATTTTTTAAGCATAGACCACTACTGAAATATTTGTGTTTCACTACTTTATCAAATAGAATGCAGGGACCCCTGGGTGGCTCTGTTAGTTAAGCATCTGTCTTCGGCTCAGATACTGAGATCAGCCATTGTTGGGCTGCCTGCTCAGCGGGGAGCCTGCTTCTCCCTCTCCCTTTTGCCTCCTCAACACTTGTGATCTGTCTCTCCCTCTCCCTTTTGCCCCCTCAACACTTGTGCTCTGTCTCTCCCTCTCTCAAATAAATAAATAGATAAATAATCTTTTTTTAAAATGCAGTTTCTTTTTTGGGGGGAAGATAAATGTTCATAGTAGCTTGATAAATCATGGGCAAAAACCGGATAAATTCAGTGTCCATTAGCTGATGAATGAATAAACAAATTACAACACACTACTGTTCAATAAAAGACAGTGAACTATTGATACATGGATCAACGTGGATGAATTTCAAAATAATTAGACTGAGTAAAGGAAGCTAGCTCCCCACACCCAAAAAGACTATGTACCATATGATTCCATTTGTATAGAACTCTGGGAAATGCAAAATAATCTCTAGAGACAATCAGATAAGTTATTGAATATAGCCTCATTCATTTTTGTAAGTGCTCTGTGAGTGCTTTAAGAGAATATGTATCCTCTAATTGTTGGATATATAATTTATTTATGTTATATTAAATTTGTTAATTTTTTTGTTCTCTACCCATTTGAATTTTATTGTCTCTTAATCTACAAATTACAGAGAGACATTTGTTAAAATGCCCTTCTTTGTTTAACTCTTGTACTTCTGCTCTTTTTTGCTTTACATATTTTGAGGTTATGTTATTAATTACAAACAAGTTTATAATTACTTCATCTTCCTGAAGAGTTTTTCCATGTTCCTTTCTCATTATGATTCTTGGTAATGTTTTCTGACCTTAAGTCTAATTTGTTTAATATTGATAGAGTAACACCAGCTTTCTTTCTGTTAGTAATTTCTAGCTATACCTTTCCTTATTCTTTTACCTTCAATTTCTTTATATTTTTGTGTCGATTTTTGATAATAATTGCTAATAATTCTCAACAAATTTTAATATAATACACACATATGATTTCTATATATGTTACCTGAACTTGTTAATACTCTGTTTTCTTATACTATTTAAATATTCAATAAATATACTTAAGTGGTTAAATTTAAGACATTCTAATGAGGACTTTTAGCAGGTATGGGTAAAGTTTTGGGAGCCAACATATAGCTAGGGGCCACAAGCAGCACCTATGGTTCTGGTGGGACCCAGACACTCCCAGACCTCCTTCTTCCCATTCCCTTATTACCTCTCACTACCTAATCTCCAGCTGGTAACTTCATTTCTTAAACTGAGTTTGAAGCCACCTGGCATGGGAGTAATCTATAGGAAGAAGCGAACGGATAATAATCAGTAAAATTACTTGGACTTTGGAAAACTCCTTCTAGATAATTCATATGGAATATGTTGTTTTGCCCTCTAATCACCTTTTGCCTCTGATGTACTATTTTTGGTGATTGTGATATAAAATGTACCATCTATCCATCCACACATTTCTCTCTCTTTCTCTTCCTCTCTCTCTCTTGTTTTTATTGAAGTATAGTTGACACTTCTTACATTGGTTTCAGGGGTACAACATAGTGATTTAACAATATATGTTATACTGTTCTTACCACAAGTGTAGCTATCATCTGTCACCATACAACACTATTAAAATACTATTGACTATGTTCCCTGTGCTGTACCTTTCATTGCCACGAGTTATTCATTCCATAACTGGCAGCCTATATCTCCCACTCCCCTTCATCCATTTTGCCCATTCCCTACTCTCTTCCCCTTTGGCAACTATTGGTTTGTTCTCTGTATTTATGGGTTTATTTCTTCTTGTTTGTTTGTTCTTTTGTCTTTTAGATATCACATATAAGTGATGTCTAAAGTCACATGGTATTTGTCTTTTTCTGACTTAACTTATTTAATGTAATATTCTCTAGGTCCATCCATGCTGTCACAAATAGCAAGGTCTCATTCTCTTTTATGGTTAAGTAATATTCCATTGTGTATATATGCCCCATCTTCTTTATCTATTCATCTTTCAGTGGATACTTAGGTGGTTTCCATATCTTGGTTATTGTAAATAATGCTGCAGTAAACATAGGGGTTCTCTTTATATATAGGTGCATATACGCACGTGTATGTGTATTTACACACACACTTCACAATGACTAAGTTAAAATTAACACTGAACTTAATTAAAATCCTTAAGTAAAAACAGTGATGATTTGTGAACCAATATGAATGTAAGAGTTTAAAATGGTTGAAGAAATTTGTGTCATTAGAAACGTGGAGAACTGAATACAGGTTGAATTTTGCAACACAATTACCCCAAAGTTTTATACTAGAAAGAAATCTTAAAAAGCACAATACTGCCATTTGTTTTATCCAAGCATTTTTATTATGGAAATTTTCAAGTACATTTGAAAATGGAATAGTATACAGGAACTTAATGTAGTTATTACCCAGCTTTAATAATTACGAACATTTCTAGTTATTTGTTCTATTCTGTATTTCCTCCATACAAGCATACTTTTGTTTAGCAGCTATATTTTAAAGTAAATTCAAGAAATTATATTTATCCATAAACAGTTCAGTTTTAATCTCTAAAAATAGGGATGTAAAAAATAATTGGTGTAATTATCTCAGCTAATAAATTCATGGTAATTAATTCCTCATTATATCGATTATATAGCTCTTTTCACAATTTTCCCCACTATCTCAAAGTGTCTTTTGTACTATTCGTTTTTCATACCAGATCAAAACAGGGTCCACACGTTGCATTTGACGGGCTCTTTAACTTTCAGACCAGCAAATTAATGGAATATTATATTTTTGTTTATAAATTTGCCTTATTAACTTTTCAACTTTTTTCCTTGGTTGAGCTGCACTATTTTTAATATAAGGGAATATTCTGTAATGAATTTAAATATCCACTAACACTTTTCATTTTTTATGAATCCTCAAAGAATCTAAAGGAATAAAGAAATGCTCTACTTAACTGGCCTTTCCAGAAAATATCTACATAGTGCCTACTGTGGTGCCCTGCACTTGAAAACACTGGTGTGGAGCAAAAGGGCATGTTCTTTAGCCATAGCTGGCCTCATGTCTGTTGGTTCCCTTTAAGCCACCATTACAGTCATAGTCATATTCTTAAAACTTTGTGAAATGGGGGATGATAATGTGATTCTCACTTCAAGAGAGATACCCAAGAAGTGTTAGATATAATTATTATGAATTAGTTGCTTAAAATATTTATGAGATTAATTATATCTGGGAACTTCAGATATTCAGAATGAGTGCAGTCAGAGAAGAAGTTGGAGGGCAAGAACATTCTCTAGTAGGAAAGACAGGGTAACTGAGACCCTAGTATTAAGTGAACACTTCATGTGTAAGTATAGACTCAGTGATTAGACCTGATTAGACTATTGCAGATGGAAGAAGGTCAGATTTTTAATCAGTTACAAGTCTGCTTTTTTATTCAGAAACAGACTTTTGGAAATCCTAACAAAAAACGGGAAGCATGTTACCTTGATCAGTAGTTACTGTTTCTGGCAGCAGTTAAAAGTGGTCACTGGGAGAGTGAATGGTTGATTCTATCATTATAAAGGGAGGAAACCAACAAATGAAACACGAAGTAAAACAGTCCTTTGTTCTGCAGAAGAAAAATGCCACCATAACTATCTCCTCCTGTAGGCAGAGCCAGATGGCTGATATCCCGTAGTAAGTCCTGTGTGTGAATAGTGTGGGTAGGTGGTGTTTGTCGGGATGAGGGTCACATCCTTTTGAGTTTCCTCTTAGTTCTGTGTCTCTGCTACCTTTCTGGTATTTATATATACCCTCCCTGCTTTTAAAATATTTAACCTTCATCCCATCATGGTAACTGAAGTATACAGAAATCAAACCACAGGTATTGTTAAAAATATTTCAGTATCTATTCTTTCGTACAAACAAATTCAGGGCAAGAGTTGGGATCAAATATGTGGTAGAGTCCAGTGAATTCATATTCGTTACTCCAAACTAATTCTTCTTGATTTTATTGTCATAGATTTCTGTAGGTACATTTGTCTATTAAGCAAGGTAAGTTTCCCTTGTTAGAGGGGATTCTTTCTTTCTTTTTGATTGGGAGCTCTGGAGCGGAGAGTGATTTCTACTGCTCTGGGCCACACTGCCACCTGGGGGCCAACAGGAAAGACTGTTCTGGTGTTGTCCTAGCCAGTGCCAGAAATCTTTGACATTGACCTTGATTTTATTAAGACAAATACCAAGACACCATTATCTATTGGTAGGTACCAAAATAATGCAGTTGGCTTACCTGGTGGTGTGGTACACAATATTATAAAGACATATTTAAAAATATAATATGGTTCTTCCATATTCTTTTGCTGTCTTTCACTTTTCCCCTGTATTTTAGGGTATGACCAACTATCTTGAGATAAAGTTAACATACATTTTCTGGGTCCTTTTATATGTATACTGCTGCTTTGTAGTTATAGAGATAGTATGTGAGTTCTGGTAATGGTTTACCATTTATACCATAAAATTGGTTAGTATATGAATGTCTTTCTAGCAGAAATATTTTGAACATGTATAAACATTTTTGTACTATTGATTTGTATGCGTTTCTTTATTTTTTTGATGAAAGATGATTTTTGTTACTATATAGTCCTGATGCTTTAGAATGTATAACTGAAGAACAGAAATTGTGTGATTTCACTTAAATGAATTACCTGGAACAGTTGAATTCATAGAGATAGAAAGTAGAGTAGTAATGGCCAAAGGCTAGAGATAGGAGGGGTTAATGGGGGGTTATTGTTTATGGGTACAGTTTCAGTTTGGGATGATAAAAAGTACAGGAGATGGACAGTGGTGATAGAAACATGGCAATGTGGGTGTACTTGATACCGTGGGATTAGACACTTAAACATGGTGAAAATGGTAAATTTTATGTTATATATATATTTTACCACAATAGAAAAGGTGTTACTTTAGGTATTAGTGGGTGGCATACTTTCTTAGGGCATAGGAATGAGTAGGTATGTGTATTTCATTTTATAAAGCAGATACTATGTGCTAGAAACTTCACATGTATAAGGCTCGATGTGGTATATACTTAGATTTTTTTTTACCATTAAGAAACTAAAGCTCAAAGAAGGTCTTTTATAACAAATTCACTGACAGCTTAACTGTTTGCTCAGCTCTCAGGATAATTTGTCACAAGTATATGATTAATAAGCTAATGAAAGATGTTGTGGAGATGTGGACCTATTCTGCTTGACTCTAGCATGTGTTCTTTCTCTTCCACCACCCTACCTTCCATAAGAATATTGCAGGTTAATGTTTCAGTGAAATGCTGACGTGGCATCCTGTTATACTGTAGATTCTGACGTGTCATCATTTAAGATTAGAAAAAAGTCCTATAATAGCAGTGGTAACACCCTGAGATAACCCAAGCTATGTGTAACATCTGAGGGCTTTAAATAGGCCATGTCTAATTTGAGTAGACTATATAGGTAGAAATGACTCATGTGCCAAGAGGTCATCTCATGTAGTATTTTTTATTTTAAACTAGTTTTCCATCAGACATAGTGTTGCTGCTTTTCATAATACCACAAGTCTCTAAGGGAAGAGGTTCATTCTTGTATCTGTTATCTTAAATTGCATTCTTCATTCCTATCTCCTTTTCTTTCTTCCTTGGGGAGACTCCTTCCTTCTAGTGAAAGAAAACTGAAGTTATCTCATCATGATAAAAAATTTAATAAAAAAGTCTCAGTATAATGATTTTTAAACTCTCGGCATGAAACTACTCTCTTTCAGTAATGCTTTAAGCAGAAGAATTTTAGCATAAACAACAAATAAGATCTGGACATTCCCTTTATATTTGTGGTAATCTGATTTTACGTATATAACCTTCCAATTACCTTGGAATTGGAAGGCAGCTATGCTAACCACTACACCACCAACACTCTAGGAATTGGATATTTAGAATATTTCATATACTGTGGAGAAAACGAAATCAATCTCACTTTTCTTGAAACTTAGTATTTAACCATCTTTAGTATTCCTGAGAATAATTCCCCAATAAGAATGTAATTGTTAAATCACTGCCTAATTAGTTGATTTTGTCTACATACAAAATAACTAGTATACGTAAGACACCAATTTTTTTTTTAAATAAAGTTAGGATATTTGATTACAGTGAAACAATTCACATATTTTGTTAACATGTTCCCCAAACTCAAGTGTACTGAGCCATAGTGGAATGCTTCTTTGGAGGCCAGGGAACTTGTTGCTGACATAGTAATAATTTGGTTGTTTGCACATTTTATAAAATATTAAAATGTTCTGAGTTACCATAGCCCTTGAATAACTTAGGGTGAGATGTTATCTGTGAAGTGTTGGCTTGTGAGTAGGAGGGAAATTATATGTTACAGTGTTATATAAAACTGACTCATATGAGTGGGTGAAAAATCCCAAGAATACCAGACACCCACACTTGAAAAAGCCAGTATGTGTCGTTATTCTCTTTACACCGTGTTCCTGCAGGCTGCTTAATGGAGCTGCATTCATTAAAGAAATCTCTATAAGTTCTTTCATTGACTTCATGAATATCTTCCTGTTAAAAAAAAAAAAGTGAAATAACATTTTTTGTCATTTAAAAAAATCATTGTTCACAGGACAAAAAGTTTGATTCAGTATTTGAAGTAATCCACTTCTCTGTGCTTCAGCTTTATTTTTTTAATTAGTTAAAATCAAGAGAATCAAACCTACTTTTGGAGTATCTTAGAATATTTGTTTAATCATATATAAATATGATTAAATTTTCTTTTAGCAAGAAGTAGTCTAGGTCTTGATAAATAGCTCATCCTGTTTTACTGATTAAAAACAGTATATTTTATGGGAATGTTATCACAGATTCAGCCAATTAAATAATTCAAGTTTAATCAAGGTATTCCTTTGCATAGTAACATTAGATATTCTTAAATATATTTGTTATGTTATCCAAAATGTTTTGGTTGGATTTCACAAATTAGGTTTTGTTTTTATGGAGATTTTTGTTGTTTGATTTTTAAAGAACGCTTTCTTGGTTCTTGCATCACATGTGCTAGCTAACTAAGCCTTACTGTTTTATTCAAATTCTCATTCCTCTTTTTACGATTCTTTGTCCAAACTGAGACTCTCAACTGTACTAAAAAAAAAAAGTTCCTATTGGTTGAGAAGAATGTAACCTTCATATGAAAAACAGTAAAAGGGCATCTTGCTTTGAAACATGCTTTCCAAAAATCAGTTTCATTTATGTTATCATAAGACATCCTTGATGGTGATGCTGTTATCCCAACTTTTTTGAAATGAAAGCTATAGCTTTGAGAGGTAAAGTAACTTGCTCATCTAATAGCAGAGTTGGGATTTCAACCTAGACAAAGCCTCTGTTCTTTTATTTTTATTGTGTTGTAAACCACAGTATGTCTGCATTTGTACATAAATCTTCTTTTGAGGGGTGTTTTGTTACTGTTACAGAGGTAGCATATATAGGTATAATTTCTGTTGCATTGCATGCCTATCTTGAACTCTGTTAAAAATAGAAATCTAAAGAGCAATTTGTCCCCTTAATCTTCTAAAAATGAGATTCTATTCAAACTGATTTCTTTATGATTATTATGAATATATTTTTAAAAATGAATTTAATATGATTATTAAAATAACTCCCCTTATGACCCAATAGTTATTCTTGTTAGAATTGTCATACCCCATCATGTAACTAAAGCTGTGATCAAATTACCATTATTATTTTTACAAACTGCTTTTTGCTTCAGTAAAGAGGAGGCACTTAAGTGAAAGCATATTACTAAATCCTAATTTCTGTGATATATATATATATAATGTATCCATAGGTATGTATTTATCTTTTTATATTGTGTACGTATGTATCATAAAATTTTAAGTAGGGTATGTTGCACATGTGGAAAACTATTGATTTGTCATTATTTCTGAGAGTTTTGTTGGTTAATGAAAAGTTAATTTGATCAGCAGGGACCTCAGGATAATTTTAAGTTAGGATCTTTCATACTTGTGTCTAACATTATCATTGCTTGGATTCATAGGGGATCTTTATTTTTTATCATTTATACTTTTATTTCTATGATCTCATCTCATCTTAGATATTATTCCTACTGTATGCAGATAGTTTGTTGAGGTGAATAATTTTTGATGCTTTTCACAGTGCTGCATAGTGTCATGTAGAAGTAGGATATAACTGTTTGTGACAACTGATTCTTACATTGTTTGCAAATATGTCTGTCATATCTATGGGAATTTTTTATTTTGCCTTTTTATCTTAGGGATAAAAGTTCTATAGGTAAAAACTGTTTCCAGGAATAATTCCCAGTTGCAATCACATTTTCATAGAATTAGACTTTGCTTTTCTTAAGCCAATGTTCCTCACATTAGAGTCCAAATAACTTGTTTGTTTTCTGAGGTCATTTCAATAAATATCCATTGACTGGTTATGGACAAATAGAGAAGCCCTTGGAGTGCAGAAGTGAATAAGATATTGTCTTGTTTTCAAGAAATACATTGCCTAATAGAATATACATAAAGAAATTTTATTGTAATGTGATGGATGTTACTGTAGAAGGGTATTTGAGGTACAGAATGCATACTGATTGAAAATGGGGGCATGGAACAAAGGATTGTATGAGAATGCTTCTCAGGGGACTAAACCTAAGCTGATTTTGAGGGACAAATATGCATTTACTAAGAGGCTGGAATGTAGCTGGGGAATTTTCATGGGCTCACTTCAGGTAATGTGAACACTGTTTAGGGAAATATATAGAAAAAAAACATATTTATTCCAAAAGATTATTTTTAATACGTTTCTCCTTGTTTTTTTTTTTATTTTTTATTTTTTATAAACATATATTTTTATCCCCAGGGGCACAGGTCTGTGAATCGCCAGGTTTACACACTTCACAGCACTCACCAAAACACATACCCTCCCCAATGTCTATAACCCCACCCCCCTTCTCCCAACCCCCCTTCCCCCAGCAAGCCTCAGTTTGTTTTGTGAGATTAAGAGTCACTTATGGTTTGTCTCCCTCCCAATCCCATCTTGTTTCATTGATTCTTCTCCTACCCACTTAAGCCCCCATGTTGCATCACCACTTCCTCATATCAGGGAGATCATATGATAGTTGTCTTTCTCTGCTTGACTTATTTCACTAAGCATGATACACTCTAGTTCCATCCATGTTGTCGCAAATGGCAAGATTTCATTTCTTTTGATGGCTGCATAGTATTCCATTGTGTATATATACCACATCTTCTTGATCCATTCATTGGTTGATGGACATCTAGGTTCTTTCCATAGTTTGGCTATTGTGGACATTGCTGCTATAAACATTCGGGTGCACGTGCCCCTTCGGATCACTACGTTTGTATCTTTAGGGTAAATACCCAGTAGTGCAATTGCTGGGTCATAGGGCAGTTCTATTTTCACCATTTTGAGAAACCTCCATGCTGTTTTCCAGAGTGGTTGCACCAGCTTGCATTCCCACCAACAGTGTAGGAGGGTTCCCCTCAATGTGCGAAAGGAATCCATCAAAATCCTTGAGGAGAACACAGGCAGCAATCTCTTCGACCTCAGCCGCAGCAACATTTTTTTTTTTTTTTAAGATTTTATTTATTTATTTGAGAGAGTGACAGTGAGAGAGAGCATGAGAGGCGAGAAGGTCAGAGGGAGAAGCAGACTCCCCATGGAGCTGGGAGCCTGATACGGGACTCTATCCTGGGACTCCGGGACCGTGATCTGAGCCGAAGGCAGTCGCCCAACCAACTGAGCCACCCAGACGCCCAGCCGCAGCAACATCTTCCTAGGAACATCGCCAAAGGCAAGGGAAACAAGGGCAAAAATGAACTATTGGGATTTCATCAAGATCAAAAGCTTTTGCACAGCAAAGGAAACAGTTAACAAAATCAAAAGACAACTGACAGATTGGGAGAAGATATTAGCAAACGACATATCAGATAAAGGACTAGCGTCCAAAATCTATAAAGAACTTAGCAAACTCAACACCCAAAGAACAAATAATCCAGTCAAGAAATGGGCAGAGGACATGAACAGACATTTCTGCAAAGAAGACATCCAGATGGCCAACAGACACATGAAAAAGTGCTCCATATCACTCGGCATCAGGGAAATACAAATCAAAACCACAATGAAATATCACCTCACACCAGTTAGAATGGCTAAAATCAACAAGTCAGGAAATGACAAATGCTGGCGAGGATGCGGAGAAAGGGGAACCCTCCTACATTTCTCCTTGTTTTTAAATAAAATATTACAGTAATTAGAGCATTTATCAAGAACACTAGCAGTGATCTCAGTAGTCAGCCATCTTGGATCGTTGGTGAGCATTAATGGTGGTCCCAAATAGCAGATAATGGAAATGAATAAGATATCTGGATTTTCTACCAACTTTTTATATATAACTCTATTATGGCTAACTGAAAATGTAACTGTATGTTACTTAAACTGTATGTTACTTACAGTTAAACTGTATGTTACTTAAAGTTACATAATTCTGTGCCTCGTTTATTTATTTAACATACATGTGTTGTGCTCGCTTCGGCAGCACATATACTAAAACATACATGTGTTGAATTGGTACCCCCACTTTATAAGCCAGAAAACTAAGGTACAGAGGTGAAGTAATTTTCCTACACATACTGGTATAAATGGAGGAGACAACATGCATTTTGATTCCAGAGCCTTTTTATAAAAAAGGTCAGTAGACAGGAGTGGTGAGGGTGAGACAGGTCACCAAATGAGGCTGGAGGCTTGGCTGTGCTGAGGTGGGAGAGAGTCAAGCTAGAGAGGCAAAGTAAGGAAAGGGAGGCATTCTTGTTTATTTTTAACTTGAGCAATACTTAGCCTATGGAAATGCTAATAAAATGATCCAGCAAATATGGACAATTAGAAGATACAGGTGGCAGAAAAGCTAATCAATAATGAAGTGTCTGAGAATGTAAGATGGGGTGGGATGCCTCCCAAGAGGAAGGGGATGAATGAGCATGGTACTGAGCAGGTGAGTTAAGGTTGGTGTTAGGAAATTAGAGTTGGTTGAGATATCACCTGCACCATCGTATTAGGCTGCTTCATTTGTGTACATCATCTTTAATCGATCTCTGTGGTATACCTGCAAGAACAACCATACACAGTTTAGAAGTGTTCATGGAATTCTTTGGGGAGTATAATAACTGAAGAGGACAAGAGTAAGAGACTTGGTATTTGGACGTCTTCAGGGAGAAACCTGTGACTGCAGGTTACAAGGGGGAGAATGAAGTCATAGTCTGCTTAGTTTAAATGGAAGCAGAGAATGAAAGCCACTTAGCTAGTCTTTTTTTTTTTTTTTAAGATTTTATTTATTTATTTTGACAGAGAGAGAAATCACAAGTAGGCAGAGAGGCAGACAGAGAGGAGAGAAGCAGGCTCCCTCCTGAGCAGAGAGCCCGATGTGGGGCTCGATCCCAGGACCCTGAGATTATTACCTGAGCCGAAGGCAGAGGCTTAACCCACTGAGCCACCCTGTTAGCCTGCCACTTAGCTAGTCTTAATTAAGCTTGGGTCTAGGAGAAGCTGTAGCAAGAAATACAACTAAATTATAGCAAGAAGTACTGGATTGAGAGAAAATAGCTCTACCTTAAAGGAAATGAGACATGCTGCCCACAGTAATAGTGATACATCATACCTTTAAGAATCTAAACTTTTTCTAAGAGCCTTTGTATGTGATAACTTTTCAGATCGATGAATCCTAGAATTCTAAAGCTGGAGGGTACTTATGTACTATTATTGTTCATTTAATAGAAAAGAGAACTGAGACCCATAGAAGTGAAGTGATTTATCCAAGATCTGAAACACAGTCATTGGTGGCAAGGTCCAAACTCATACTGCAGGTTCTTAAATCATAGTTTACTGTTCTGCCCCCCGCACAATGCTGCCTCCCATTTCAGCAACTTACCTAAAACTGCTTTTGCAAGGTCCTTCTATGTATTTGAAGATTGCCTCAACCTCGCTTTTGTAAATATTTTTTCTCTTACAGTAATTCATTCATTCATTCTTCTTATGTTGTGCTTTTCAGATTCTTCACTGTCCTGGTGAGTTGCTAGCATTTAATCGATACTTCTCTTCAAGTATCTAATTTAGATTGTCAGCTGCTTGGTCTCCATAATACCTGTTAGATGAAAACATGAACTTTATTTTGCTACTCATTAAACATTTATGATGCGGTCGGCTAAATACTCTCAGAGTGAATATGCCACTTCCTTATTAACTTATATTTTAATTACCTTATTTAAAAACTGTATCAGAGCATCCTTTCTAAGTTTAAATTTTAACTTTTTTTTCTCCCCTTTAACTGGCAGTTACCTAATCTTTTTATGAAAATCTTTGGAAGTTTAAAATTCAGGTCAAGTGACAGTTCATTATCATTCTCAGGATGTAATCAGACCGACTATTCCAGAAGGAATTTGGCAAACAAATGAAGCAATGACATTTTATATTTTTCTGAATTCTTCTTTTTTTCTTTCGCTGGATTAAATTAATTTGCAGAACATGAAACTGAATATGTATGTGAAGTTGAAAATAAATGTTTAATCACTCAGACTTGTACTCCTGGATATAGATTTCATTAAGTTTTTATAGGGACAGATGGGTAGGGTGATGACAGAATTAGGTAACTGCCAGTTAAGGGCGAAATGTTTACCTGAAACTTGAAATACAGCAAGAACTAAGAATTTCTGAATCTAAGATATTTTGCATGAGTGTCCTTTGATAAGTCGGCTGAGGATTTATTCTCTTCATCGATAGGATGAAGAAACTACATGCATCGATAGGATGCATGTAGGAACTGTTTGCATCATACCTACTCCCACCAGGAACTGAGGGATACCATTCCAATTCTAACCTTCCATTCTGTTCTCCTTCTGCTTTCCTGCAGACTGAAATGCCTTCTTCCACCACTTTCTTTTGCTGTGCAATCAAGCTGGACCTGTTTCTTAGTTCATTCTGTTTGCCCGCAGTACAGAAGCTTCTAACTAAATGGGTCTGGAGTAGTTTGTATAGTTTTCTTTTGAAGCAGAGCTGAGTCCTAACACATCTCGTCAGACTCCCATTTGGGTAACTCGTGTCCTCTTTTACAACATTAAGTGATAGATCCTTAAACTGTAGGAGTTAGATGAGTGGCCTATGCATGCTATGAAAGAAGCACATATATTAGTTAAATTTTACTGTAGATCCTCTTCAGAACCACACTTCAGCTCTTCCTGAAACTAACTTGCAGGGGCCAAGTAGGTAACACATACCAGTGTGGCAGGCTGATTGCAAAGTAGCACTTACCTCATTTCTCAGGCGATCCCTGCTCCTTGGGTCCAGCCAATTATTGTCATGCCTGAGGACCCATCCAGTACTGCCATATTTCTCCATTTTTCAAAAATTTTTTAAAGGATTATTTATTTATATATTTGACAGAGAGAAAGAGCAAGCACAAGCCAGGGTGGAGGGCGCAGCATAGGGAGAGGGAGAAACAGGCTCCTCACTGAGCAGGGACCTTGTGAGGCTTGATCCCAGGACCCTGGGATCCTGAGCTGCGCTGCAGGCAGATGGTTGACTGAACCACTCAAGTGCCCCTTCAAGGGTTTTTTTTTTTTTAAATGAAGTACATGGATTTTTAAATGTTAGCAACAAGTAATGAATTTCCAAAAAACTCCCTGGGTCCAAAACAAGTCCTCCTGTGAGCCAGACTGCTAGTTTGCAGCATTTATTCGGGGAGAACAGTAGGACATAGATCCCTGGACCTCTCCATAAGCCCACTTGATACCACTGCCATTTTTACTCTGTCTCTGAGACTGCTAAAGAGGAAGAATAACAAAAGCAAGTGGAAACTTACTTAGGTAAGTTGTATTACTTATTCCTTTTTGAAAAGGAAAAGCATTAAACATTAAAGCATTAAGCCCATTTTCCTCTGAGAACCTTTTTTGGGTAAGTTTATGTCAGAATGATTACTGCTCAGTTTCATTTCAAGAATTGACCTTACCCGTCCATTGAGATTTTAAAATTCAGCCTTCTCCTGTCCTTTTTGCTTTCTAAAATTATGAGAATTGTGGATATTTGCAAACATTTACAGGTAGAAGCTTATGGTTTATAGATGAGTGGATTTGGAACTTAAAGTATTTGATTTTTCCTCTTGATTTTTCCCAAGCTTTTTTTCTTTTTTTAAGGCTTTATTTATTTATTTGAGAGAGAGAGAGATCATAAGTAGGTGTGAGGGATAGAGGGAGAGGGACAAGCAGACTCCCTGCTGAGCAGGGAGCCTGATGCAGGGCTTTATTCCAAGGTCGTGAAATCATGACCTGAACATAAGGCAGATGCTCAACTGACTGAGCCACCCAGGCACCCCAGACAATTCTCAAGCTTATAATTCTGTAAAGCTAATTTCTGGGACGCCTGGGTGGCTCAGTTGGTTAAGCAGCTGCCTTCGGCTCAGGTCATGATCCCAGCGTCCTGGGATCGAGTCCCACATCGGGCTCCTTGCTCGGCAGGGAGCCTGCTTCTCCCTCTGCCTCTGCCTGCCATTCTGTCTGCCTGTGCTCGCTCTCTCTCCCTCTCTCTCTCTGATAAATAAATAAAATCTTAAAAAAAAATAAAGCTAATTTCTGTGGCCAATGTTTATGTTAGTTAGGAGAAAGTTTCTGATACATTTTTGGGGGAAAACGGAAGGAAACCAAGGGGCAATTGGCATTTGTAAGCAAGACTACATGCAATTTATTGAAAAGGCAAGACTACTTAAAGATTTCTACTTACTTATGTCATCCTTCCATAAAATTTTTAAATGTTCAGTATAGATCCTTTCAAACATATATGTAACAGAAAAAGAATAATATAATAAACCCTCATGTACTGATCAGCTTCAACAAGTTACGAACCTACATAGATTCCCCCAAGCTTTATCATCCTACTGGATTTTTTTTTTTTTTTTAAAGCAAAATCACAAGCTTTTAAGTATTAGGCTCCTGTGTGTATACTCAGTTATATGGAATTGTCCCCATAGATTTCTTGTATAACTGGATGCAGCCATTGGGAATAAGTTTTAAGTTTACCATTGGGGGCTCAGTTACAGGGAAGTAAAGGCTTTGTAGTACTTGTGATCAACTGAAGTAAAGACGACTCCTGCACTTACTAGATTTGTCAAACGAAGTGGCTCTTGGTGCTTTTATGTTATTACTCAGTCCATAAAGCATTTAATAGTGGCACAACAGTTTATTCAAATGTGTGGATAAGTATATATATCTGAAGATTGAATAAACTAAGGTAATAAATGTTTATTTTACTTTAAGTTACATTTGTCTTCTAATTTGAATGCACATCCAATTTAGTCTTTTTCAGGCTAAGAATGTTTATTGAATTCTTAACTTGCCTAGAGACTCTGCTAAATGATTTACATGTTTTAAATTATTTAATCCTTGTAACAGTCTTTTGAGACATATACTATTGTCTAGGTTTTGCTAATGAATAAACCAGACTCCAATGCATTTAATGTTTCTCAGCCAGAAAAGGGTAGAATCCTTATTTGAATAGTTTGTTTGATTAATGAACTACTGTCTTTTCATCATACCCTAATGCCAAAGGGCCTATTCAGAGCTGTCTGGTCAGTGTAAGTGCAGGATTTTGAGTTTATCAGCTCACAGTGTTAGTCCCATACCTGTACTACTAAACTATAATACCATAATCTACTGTAATATTAATGTTGATTATATTTATCTATAGCAAAAACCTGCTTCATGAACTATGACCAGACCTAATTTACAGGCCTTTTGTTTACCATTTACTTGGCTGTGAAGGTCAAACCTGCCATTCTTATTCATAGTGTAATTTATGAATAATGTATGCATCAACTATCCAGGAGTGAAGAAGGTGAGCATATAAATTTTTCACATTTATCTTCAATGGGAATATCAAGCTCAATGATGATTTTCAGGCCTTTTCTCTGTCACTGTTTAGTAGAACTTTCTTTAACGAAGGAAATGTTCTTTGTGGCTGTCCATTATAACACCTACTAGCTACTATGGCTTTTGAGACTTAAATGTGGCTAGTGTGACTGAGGAGCTGAAATTTGTTTATTTGTTTCATTACATTTTTATTGAAGTATAGTTGAAACACAGTGTTACATTAGTTTCAGGTGTACAGCCAGTGATATATTAACTCTGTATGAAAGACATTTTGTAGAGGTTTTCCCAAATTAGGTAACATTTCTAGAAATGCACATGACTTATTAATACTGAGTTGAGAACTTAAAATGTTATTTGTTGTTTTTTGTTTCGTTTATTTTTCTTTTAATTCCAATATAGTTAACATACAGTGGTAGTTCCAGGGATTACAATATAGTAATTCAGCAATCCTATACACTGCTTATTACTCATCATTGCAGTCTTAAACCCCTTCACCTATTTCCCCCATCCCCCTACCCACCTCCTTCTGGTAATCATCCATTTATTCTCAGTAGCTAAGAATTTATTTCCAGGTCCCTTTTTTCCTTGTTCGTTTGTGTTGTTTTTTAAATTCCATATGTGTGAAATCATATGGTATTTCTCTTTTTCTGACTGACTTATTTTGCTTAGCATTATACTCTATAGATCCATCCATGTTGCTGCAAATGGCAGGATTTCCTTCTGTTTTATGGTTGAGTAATACTCCGTTGTGTATGTGTATACGAATATATACATATCCATATATATATATATATACATGGATACAATGAATATCAGTGGATAAATTCTTCCACTGTATATGTACACACACACACACACACACACACACACGGGTCTATTCTTCTATTAATAGACACTTAGGTTGCTTCCATAACTTGGCTATTGTAAATAATGCTACCATAAACATACATAAAAAGATGCTATATACATATTTTTAAATTGTCTCTTCGTATTCTTTGGGTAAGTACCCCATAGTAGAATAACTGGATCATAGACTAATTCTATTTTTGATATTTTGAGGAACCTTCATACTGTTTTCCATAGTAACTGCACTGATTTGCATTCCCACTAACAGCGCAGCAGGGTTCCTTTTTCTCCACATCCTCTCCAAAATTGTTGTTTCTTGTGCTGTTGATTTTAGCCGTTCTGATGGAGTGAAGTAATCTCATTATGGTTTTGATATACATTTCCCTATGATAGTGATGTTGGCCGTCTTTTCATGTGTCGGCCATTCATTTGTCATCTTTGGAAAAATGTCTATTCATATCTTGTACCCATTTTTATTTTTATTTTTATTTTATTTTATTTTATTTTTTGTTAAGATTTTATTTATTCAGAGAGAGAGGGAGAGAGAGCGAGCACAGGCAGACAGAATGTCAGGCAGAGGCTGAGGGAGAAGCAGGCTCCCTGCTGAGCAAGGAGCCCGATGTGGCACTCGATCCCAGGACGCTGGGATCATGACCTGAGCCGAAGACAGACGCTTAACCAACTGAGCCACCCGGGTGTCCCTCTTGTACCCATTTTTAAATTGCATTATTTCATTTTTGTTGTTGAGTTCTATAAATTCTTTATGTATTTTGGATACTAACACTTTGTTGGGTTGTCTTTTACTTTTGCTGATTGTTTCCATTGCTGTACAGAAACTTTTTTATTTTGATGTAGTCCCAATACTTTATTTTTGCTTTTGTTTTCCTTTGCATTGTTTTTTGAATACTGATTCACTAGTCCTAGCTAGAAAAATGTTGCTATGGCCAATGTCAGAGAAATTACTGCCTATGCTATCCTACAGGATTTTTATGGTTTTAAGTCTCACAATTAGGTCCTTAAACCATTTTGAGTTTTTGTGTATGTTGTAAGAAAGTGGCTGACTTTCAAATTCTTTTGCATGTAGCTGTCCAGTATTCCCAGGATCATTTGTTTAAGACACTATCTTTTTCCTTTTGCATATTCTTGCCTCCATTATCTAAGGTTGATTGACCATATAACTGTGGATTTATTTCTGGACTCTCTATTCTGTTCCATTGATGTATATGTCTATTTTTGTGCCATTACTATAGCTTTGTAGTATGTCTTGAAATTTGGGATTATGATACTTCTAGTTTTTTTTTTTTTTATTTTTCAAGATTGCTTTGGCTATTCAGGACTTCTGTGGTTCCATATAAATTTTACCATTATTTGTTCTAGTTCTGGGAAAATATTGTTGTTATTTTGATAGGCATTGAATTAAATATGTAGATTGCTTTGGATAATACATACGTTTTAATGATACTTGTGCTTCCAATCCATGAGCATGGAATATTTTTCCATTTGTTTGTGTCAACCTCAGTTTTTTTTCATGAAGATTTTATAGTGATTAGAGTACAGGTCTTTCACCTTCTTGGCTAAGCTTATTCCCATGTATTTTGTTATTTTTCATTCAATTGTAAATGGGATTTTCTTAATTTTTCTTTCTGCTGCTTCATTATTAATGTATAGGGATGCAACAGATTTCTGTATATTGATTTTGTATCCTGTGACCTTACTGAATTCATTTATCAATTCTAGTAGTGTTTTCATAGAATATTTAGGGTTTTCTATTTATAATTTTATTTCATCTGCAAGTAGTGAACGTTTTACTTTTTCCTTATCAATTTGGATGCCTTTTATTCTTTTTTCTTGTCTGATTGGTGTGGTTAGGACCTCCAGTAGTATGTTGAATAATAGGAGAGTAGACATCCTTAGCTTGTTCCAGATCTAAGAGGAAAAGCTCTCAGTTTTTCCCCATTGAGCACGATGTTAACTATGGGATTTTCATATATGGCTTTTATTTTTTTATTTTTTTTTTTAAGATTTTATTTATTTATTTGACAGAGAGAAATTACAAGTACACTGAGAGGCAGGCAGAGAGAGAGAGAGAGAAGGAAGCAGGCTCCCTGCTGAGCAGAGAGCCTGATGCGGGACTCGATCCCAGGACCCTGAGATCATGACCTGAGCCGAAGGCAGCGGCCTAACCCACTGAGCCACCCAGGTGCCCCATCATATATGGCTTTTATTATATTGCGAGATGTTTCCTCTAAATCTGCTTTGTTGAGGGTTTTTATCATGAATATATGTTGTACTTTATGTTTAATGCTTTTTTTGCATCTACTAAAGTGATCATATGGTTTTTATCCTTTATCTTATTGATGATTTGCAAATATTGAACCACCCTTGCATTTTAGGAATATGACACTTGATATCACTTGATTATGGTGAATGATTTTTTTAATGCATTGTTGGATTCATACTGCCAATATTTTTTGAAATTTTTTGCGTCTATGTTTATGAGAGATAGTGGCCTATAGTTCTCCCTTTTTTGGTAGTGTTTTACGTGGTTTTTGTTACCAGGTTAACGCTGGCCTCATAGAATGAATTTGGAAGCTTTCCTTCATCTTCTGCTTTTTGGTATATTTTGAGAAAACATAGGTATTAATTAACTCTTTTTAAATGTTTGGTTGAATTTGCCTGTGAAGCCATTTTGTCCTGGGCTTTTGTTTTTTGGGGAGTTTTTTTGAATACTGATTCACTTCTGTTTCTGGTAATTGATTAGTCTATCCATATTTTGTTTCTTCTTGATTCAGTTTTGGGAGGTTATGTGTTTGTAGGAACTTACCCATTTCTTCTAGGTGGTACAATTTGTTGTCATATAATTTTTCATAATATTTTCTTATAATCTCTTGTATTTCTATGGTGTTGGTTGTTATTTTTCTTCTTTTGTTTCTGATTTTATTTACTTGGGTCTTATTTCTTTTTCTTTCTTTCTTTCTTTATTTTTTTTTTAAGATTTTATTTATTTAGTCAGAGAGAGAGAGCGAGAGTGAGCACAGGCAGACAGAGTGTCAGGCAGAGTCAGAGGAAGAAGCAGGCTCCCCGCGGAGCAAGGAGCCCGATGTGGGACTCGATCCCAGGACGCCGGGATCATGACCTGAGCCAAAGGCAGCTGCTTAACCAACTGAGCCACCCAGGCGTCCCTCTTTTTTTATTTAAATTTGGTTAAAGGTTTTTCAATTTTTTTGATCTTTTCAAAGAACCAGCTCCTGGTTTTGTTGATTTGTTCTACTGTTTTTTAGTTTCTATTTCATTTATTTCTGTTCTAATCTTTATTATTTCCTGCCTTCTACTGGTCTTGGGTTTTCTTTGCTCTAATTTTAACTCCTTCAGGAGTAAGATTAGGTTGTGTTTTTTATTTTTCTGGCTTCTTGAGATTGGCCTGTATTGTGATAAACTTCCCTCTCAGAACAGTTGTTAACAACATCCCAAAGATTTTGGAACAATGTTTTCTTTTTCATTTGTCTCCATGTGATTTTTTTATTTCTTTGATTTCTTGGTTGAGCCATTAATTGTTTATTAACCTCCAAGTATTTATGTTCTTTCTAGATTGTTGCAGTTGATCTCTCATTTCATACTGTGTGGTCAGAAAAGGTGCATGGTATGATTTTGATCTTTTTGAATTTGTTGAAGCTTGTTTTGTGGTCTAATATGTGATCAGTTCTGGAGAATGTTCTATGTGCAGTTGAAAGGAATGTGTATTCTGCTGTTTATGGATGGAATGTTCTATCTGTTAAATCCATCAAGTCCAGTGTGTCACTCAAAGCCACTATGTCCTTGTTGATTTTCTGTTTGAATGATCTGTCTCTCAGATGCTTTATGTTTGTTATTAACTGTTTTATGTATTTGGGTGTTCTCATATTGGGTACATAAATATTTACAATTGTTTTATCTTCTTTTTTTTAAAAATTTTATTTATTTGACCGAGAGATCACAAGTAGTCAGAGAGGCAGCAGAGAGAGAGAGAGAGAGAGAGAGAGAGAAGCAGGCTCCCTGCTGAGCAGAGAGCCCGATGCAGGGCTTGATTCCAGGACCCTGGGATCATGACCTGAGCCGAAGGCAGAGGCTTTAACCCACTGAGCCACCCAGGCGCCCCCAATTGTTTTATCTTCTTGTTGGATTGTTACCTTTATGATTATATAGTGTCTCTCTGTCGCTTGTATACTTCCTGAAAAGTCTATTTGTCCCATGTTAAGTATTGCTGCCCTGGCTTTTCACTTACACTTGCATGAAAAATGTATCCCTTCACTTTGAATCTACATATGTCTTTAGATCTCAAATGAGTGTCTTGTAGGTAGGCTATAGATAGTCTTGCTTCCTTATCCATTCATTCACCCTGTTTCTTTTGATTATATCATTTAGTCCATTTACATTCACAGTAATTATTTTTTCAAAAGATTTTATTTATTTGAGAGAGAAAAGGAGAGAGTTAGAAAGAGCATGAATGGGGAATGGGGAGAGGAAGAGTCAGACATGGAGCCTAATGCAGGACTGTATCCCAGGACCCTGGTATCATAACCTGAGCCAAAGGCAGATGCTTAACCAACTGAGTCATCCAGGTATACTCATTCACAGTGATTATTAATAAGTGTGTACTTATTGCCATTTTGTTGCTTTTCCCTTCAGGCCAGTTGTCTACCATGGCTCTCTCTTCCTGTTGTGGATTGGGATTGGTCCTCATGTTGTTGGTGGGCAAGTATGGGTCCTCCCTGGGCTAAAGTTGAGTCTAAACAGGCATTTGCCAGAAATGCAGAGCTCCAAACTACAGGGCGCTTTCCTTGTGTTATCCCCTGAGAAGCTTTTGTTGGTGGGCAGGGCCTACCATCAGACCTCATGTCTGCTGGGGCCTCAGTTAGACTGTGATTATATTTCCCTTGCCCCTGGGACAGGAGTTTTTTGGGATGGTACTGGCTGCCATCAGGGCTGCTTGCACATTGCCAGGTTTGCGACACCACTTTGAATAGATTCCAGCCAAGGGCTTGTGGAAGGGGAAGGTCTATAGGATAATGTGGCGGTGAATTGCCCAGTGCCAGCAAGGATTGCACCAGATTGCTGAATAAGGGGATCTGCAGCTGCCAGGACAATTTGAGGCAGTGGATTTATATAGAAGTCCATGTGGAGGCATGTGATGTGTGCAAAGTTTGCCCAGATCTGCTTTGGGAGGAGACCTGGAACCGAGGCTTGGCTAGAGGGGGCATGTCCACAGCATAAAACATGGGTGGGGTGTGCTGTTAGCAAGTTATTGTAGTAAGTATTGGTGCTGCCCTCATCGGGGCCTGATGTAGGGCTCGATCCCAGGACGCTGAGATCATGACCTGAGCTGAAGGCAGAGGCTTAAACCACTGAGCCACCCAGGTGCCCCCGGGGGCTGAATTTTTAATTTAATTTAATTTTAATTAATTTAGGTTTTGTCTAGTGGCTACCATAATGGACAGCACAGCTCTATAATAACCCTTTAGGCTAATAGTTTGTGTTAGATACGAATCATACATGTTAGATGTTTATTTTAAGTCAAAAATAAGGTACTTCAGGGGCGCCTGGGTGGCTCAGTGGGTTAAGCCGCTGCCTTCGGCTCAGGTCATGATCTCAGGGTCCTGGGATCGAGTCCCGCATCGGGCTCTCTGCTCAGCAGGGAGCCTGCTTCCCTCTCTCTCTCTCTGCCTGCCTCTCCATCTACTTGTGATTTCTCTCTGTCAAATAAATAAATAAAATCTTTAAAAAAAAAAAAATAAGGTACTTCATTCAGTTTGGTCCTGAGAAGCCTTATTGGAGCAAGGAGTACAATTTATTAAATTAAATACTTGCTATTTGTAAAGGAAATAAGAAATTGCATTACTCAGATAGCAGAGACCTTATAAAACTAAACTTATTTTGGTTTATTTTATGCAAAAATCATTAAATAGGAAGTTTAACATGATAATAATGCTTTTGGCTGGGTGGAAAATTTTAAGTTCATAAGTTGCTAGCCATTTGGTCAATTTGCTGTTTAAGCAGTAGACAGGAAAATAAAAATGATAATTGCAGTAAGGAACTTTTGTGGCTGCATTTATAAAAAATTTGAAATAAATCTTAGCCAGGTCAGGAAGAGAAGTCTTAAAATCTTACCTATAGGGGCACCTGGGTGGCTCAGTGGGTTAAGCCGCTGCCTTCGGCTCAGGTCATGATCTCAGGGTCCTGGGATCTAGTCCCACATCGGGCTCTCTGCTCAGCAGGGAGCCTGCTTCCCGCTCTCGCTCTCTCTCTGCCAGTCTCTCTACCTACCTGTGATCTCTCTCTGTCAAATAAATAAATAAAATCTTTAAAAAAAATAAAATCTTACCTATATTGCCTCTCCCACCCCACATTGATCACCTTCCCACCCTCTGAATATTCTGATGTATCTCCCTTTCTGTTTCAAGTGATTTTGTAAAGTGAGAAATGTTACTGATGTTCGCTATATACATACCTCTGAAAATGATGAAGATAATGGGGGAAAAAGACTTGAGCCCCAAGTTTTTAAATTTAATTGTTTGGGATAAATCAACTAAAGATTTGATACTTTAAATTCTTCCTTCTTTTAATTTAAAAAGTTTTATTACCACTGTCAGATTATTGGAAATAATTCAACCCGCTGATTTCTTTTTCTCTTTTCTTTTCCTTGTCCATATTTCAGCAGATTATGTTGAAATTTTGAATAGGGTCTGCTAAAGATGACTACACTGTTAAACCGTTTTCTTCATAAGGAGAATTTCTAGAGATTCTGGCCTGAGAACTGGAGGAAAACTTTTTTCTTTGTTCCGTTCTTAAAGTACTTTGTTCAGTACTTTTTTGGACCTTTTTTTTCTTTCTTTCTGATTTTAAAAGAAAGTTAAATAACTTTTTTTTTTTTTTTTTTTTTTTTTTTAAATCAGAGAATCACAATTTTTCCTTGGAGCAAAGGACTCTGGTTTTTTCTCTCAGGGGATCTCTTCAACAGAATGATAATAGGACATTTTTGGTAGGTATTTGTAGTAATATTCATTCTTCTGTGTCCAGGGCATGCTTCTTTGTTTTCCCTTTGATTTAAACCTTAGACTTAACTCTGGACAGAGTGGGGTACTAATACTGTCAGAATAAGCTGAAATGTATTAAAAGAGATGAAGAGATGAGTTCTGTTAGCATGTTGATTGCACTGCAGCCCAAAATATCTCATGTGTATGAGAATAATCTTGTGTTTTACCTGAGAGAAGAATGAGGTAGAAGGAGTTAACAAAGTAGAATGCTTATATTTCTTATGTAATTACCAATTCCATTGTTAGATTATTAAGATCTTGTTAATTCTGGGAATCTCAGAATCTGTCATACAGTAAGAAAAAGTCATGAACACTAGCTTTTTTTTTCCTTTTCAGTTATTCAAGAGGAGTAATATGGTTGGGGAAAAAAGGTTTCAATAAACCTAAAATTAGAATTTCTCAACCACAATGCCTGTCTGCTGGATTAGGAGTTAAGAGACCTGGGTTCCAGTTTTGTTCTAATGTTAATTATGTATTTAACCTTGAGCAATTTACTTAACTTCTCTCTTTTTTTTTTAAGATTTTATTTATTTATTTGACAGACAGATCATGAGCAGGCAGAGAGGCAGGCAGAGAGAGAGGAGGAAGCAGGCTCCCTGCTGAGCAGAGAGCCCGAGCGGGGCTTGATCCCAGGACTCTGGGATCATGACCTGAGCCGAAGGCATAGGCCTCAACCCACTGAGCCACTCAGGCGCCCCTTATTTAACTTTTCTTGATCACTTTTATTTTTCCCTTTAAATCTGTATTAGGGTTTTCAAGAGAATCAGAACCAAGAGCATATCTATATTTTGTTCAGTAGTTATTATGAGGGATTGGCTTACATGGTTATGGAGGCCAAAAAGTCTTGAGATCTGCATTTGACAAGCTGGAGACAGGAGAGTTGATCACGTAGTTAGTCCACATCTGAAGGTGAGAGAACCAGGAGAGCTGAAGCTATAAATTGTGGTCCCTAAGATACAGGCTTGAGACCTAAGAAGAGCTGATGTTTCAATTCAAGTCCAATTATGAAAAAAAAAAAAAAAAAACAACTATCGTCTTTGCTTGAAGATAGGCAGTAGGTGATCTGTTTACTTGTAGAAAGGTTAACCTTTTGTTTTGTTCAGGCACTTTTTTTTTTTTTTTTTTTTTTTAAGTAGATTCCATGCCCACTGTGGGGCCCATTGTGGGTTCTAACATGGGACCTGAACCCATGACCCTGACATGAAGACCTGAGCTGAAATCAAGATGCTCAACCTACTGTACCACCAGGGGCCCCTTGTTTTCTTCAGGCTTTTAAGTGATTTAATAGGACCTACTCTGATTAGGGAGAACAATACACTTTACTTTGTCAACTGATTCTAATGTTACTCTCATTCAGAAATACCCTCATAGACACACCCTGAACTTTTGTTTCTGGGCAACCCATGACTCAGTGAAGTTGAGCTATAAAGTTAACCATCATACTGTTGCTTCCCACCCCCCGCCAACCCTGCCATTTCCAGGCTACATTCAAACACTTCAGTACATTCAAAATAGCATATGTAAGGTGTTTCTAATAAAGCAAAGTAATAAAATTAGCATTGTCAACCTACAACCCAAATTAAAAAATAGAATATTAGTGATGATGTGGAGAACAAGGGCAAAAGAAATGTTGGTAAAATTAAATCTCCTTACAACTTGTAGCCCTCTGACAAATACTTAAAACAGGTATAATGACATTCCTCAAGAAACTTATAACTGCCTTAATGTTAATACTTTACTAAAGGCAAAAAACCACCTTAGCCTCTCATTAACCGGACCTCCAGGATCCTGTAAGTCTTCTTTAAACTACTTAAGTTCCTTTGGAAACATCCTTTATCTCTATCCTGCCCCCACCCAGGATATATGTTAGTAGTCATCCTTCAAACATATGGCCCAGTGATCCGTATCTGAAGGGTCTCATGACTTATGTTTAACTAGACTGTGGCAAATAACCTTATCTTAATAGCAGCTAGCCCCTCAAGGTCAATGAAGTCTTGCTTCCAAATTCCTTAGAGGTTTAAGCTATCCCTAACCCCTACAAACTAAGAAGTATATAACCAGTTACTCGTTATCCCAGTGCAGCTTTTCCAGCACACAGATCCTGTCCCCATGCTTTAATAAAACCACCTTTAAAAAAATAAGATTGATTGATTGATTGATTGATTGATTTGACTGAGAGAGAGAGAGAGCATGCATGAGCACAAGCAGGGGCAGTGGCAAGGAAGGGGAGAAGGAGGCTTCCCACTGAGCAGGGAGCCTGATATAGGGCTTGATCCCAGGACTCTGAGATCATGACGTGAGCCAAAGGCAGATGCTTAACCAACTGAGCCACCAGTGCCCCCATAAAACCACCTTTTTGCATTGAAAACATCTCAAGAATTCTGTCTTGCTTGTTTGCTCCCAGACCCCAACATCACATCAAGTGATACCATTGAATTTAATACAAGATGTTTTTAATTTTTTTAATATTAAAGTGTTATAATAGATTTCTATTTTTTGTCATAAATTTTTCAGATTCCAAGTCATGTTGATTGAAATTTGCATCACTATTTTTCAGTAGTGGTCAGTATTTCTGTAGTACCTATCATATTTTATTGAGGAATTAACATAGTATAAAATAAAAGTCTTCTGTGAGCTCTAGACTTTGTAACTTCTCCATTTGCACATCTGATAGATATTTCAGAACAGTACATCTGAAACCAATCTATATTTCAGATTCAATGCAATCTCTGTCAAGATTCTGGCTACCTCTTTTTTTTTTTTTTTTGTAGAATTGACAAGCTGATCCTAAAATTCGTATGGAATAAGGTGCCCAGAATAACCAAAACAATTTTGAAAAGGAAAAACTCTTATTTCCCTGTTTCAAAATTGCAACAAATGAAATCAGAAATGAAAGGTATGGAAATATAAAGGATCATAATAGATTACTATGAACAATTGTATGCCAAGAAGTTGGGCAACCTAGATTAAATGGATAAAGAATGAATTATGGGGACACCTGGGTGGCTCAGTTGGTTAAGCAGCTGCCTTCAGCTCAGGTCATCATCCCAGCGTCATGGGATCGAGTCCCACATCGGGCTCCTTGCTCCACAGGGAGCCTGCTTCTCCCTCTGACTCTGCCTGCCACTCTGTCTGCCTGTTCTTGCTCTCACTCGCTCTCTCTCTGACAAATAAATGTATAAAATCTTAAAAAAAAAAAAGAATGAATTATGAAGTAGAAAATCTGAACAGATGGATTACTAGTAAGGAGATTGCATAGGTAATCAAAAACCTCCAAATAAAAGTCCATGACCAGATGGCTTCACTGTTGAATTCTACCAAGTCTGCAGAGAAGAGTTAATACCAATTATTCTCAAACTCTTCAAACAACAGAGGAGAGAATGGTTCCAAACTTATTTTATCAGACAAACGTTACCCTGATTCTAAAACCAGGCAAGGATGCTATAAGGAAACAAAATTAAAGGCCAATATTCCTGACTAACACAGATGTAGAAATCCAATAAAATATTAGAAAGCCACATTGAGCAGTGCACTAAAGGATTATATACTGGGGAGCCTGGGTGGCACAGTCAGTTAAGCATTCAGCTCCTGATTTCAGCCAGGTTGTGATCTCAGAGTTGTGAGATTGAGCCCTGTGTTGGGCTCCACACTTAGCACAGCTTGAGATTTTCTCTCCCTCGCCCTCTGCCCTTCCCACTGTGCTCTCTCACTCTCACTCTCTTTCTCATAAATAAATAAATCTTTGGAGAAAAAAGACTGAGGCACCTGGGGGCTCAGTTGGTTAATTGGCCAACTCTTGATTTCCACTCAGGTCATGATCTCAGGGTCATGGATCAAGCTCCACATTGGGCTCCTTGCTTGGTGGGGATTCTGCTTAAGATTTTCTTTCTCCCTTTCTCTCTGCCCCTCACCACACTTATGTTCACTCATGTGTGTTCTCTCTCTCACTCAAGTAAATAAAATCTTAAAAAAAAAAAAAAAGGATCATACACCATGGTCAAGTGGGATTTATTCTAGAAATGCAAGGATATTTCAACATCTGCAGATCAATCAGTGTCATACACAACAATAAACTGAAGGATAAAAATCATATGAGCATCTTAGTATATGCTGAAAAAAGATTTGATAAAATTCAGCATTAGTTCATGATAAAAACTCTAAACAAAGTGAGTATAGAGGGAATGTACATCAATGTAATAAAAGCCATATATGACAAGCCAAGAGCCAACATCTTTCTCAGTGTCGAAAAGGTGAAAGCTTTCTAAGATCAAGAACAATAGAAGGAAGTCTACTTTTTCACTTTATTCAACATAGTTTTGGAAGTCCTAGCCAGAGCAATTAGACAAGAAAAAGAAATAAAATCATGCAAATAGGAGATAAAAAAATAAAATTGTCACATTTACAGATGAAATCACATTTTATATAGAAACTGCTAAAGACTAGACCAAGAAATTGTAAGAACCAGTCAATAAATTCAGTAAAGTTACAGTATTCAAAATCAGTATATGAAAATCTACTGAATTTCTATATACTAATAATGAAGTCTCAGAGAAGTTAAGAAAACAACCCTTTTTACAATTGCATCAAAAAGAGTAAGAATACCCAGGAATAACTTTAACCAAGGAGGTGGAAGACCTTTACACTGGTTTCAGCTCGACTGTGATCTTATTAATATGATAAGGTGTTAATGAAAGAAATTGAAGGGGTGCCTGGGTGGCTCAATTGGTTAAAAGTCTGCCTTCAGGGGCGCCTGGGTGGCTCAGTGGGTTAAGCCGCTGCCTTCGGCTCAGTTCATGATCTCAGGGTCGTGGGATCGAGTCCCGCATCGGGCTCTCTGCTCGGCAGGGAGCCTGCTTCCCTCTCTCTCTCTCTCTCTGCCTTCCTCTCCATCTCCCTCCCATCTTTCCTTTAGAAACAGATTGTTATAAATAGTGCTTTAATAGAATGGCTGTGACAAGACTGATAGCTATTCACCCCAATTCCATTTCCTTTTCTTCTTGGGTATACAGCTGGATGCATTTCCTCACTTTTCTTCTAGGTAAAAGTCAAGTCACTTGACTGAAGTCTAAGCAATGAAATAATAGCAAAAGAGACTTTCTGAATGTATTCCTTCACTTTCCGCTTCTGCCAGCAAGATGGAAAAGCTAGATAATGGCAGATCGTCTGTGTGCTTAAATTAGATGGACAAGAGGTGCTTACCATTCAGAGACAACCCTTTTGTATTACTATGTAATTGGGAAATAGATTCCTTTCTTAGTTGAATACTTACACACTTTGGGGTCTCTTTGCTATTACAGCCATGCCCACCCTAATTAACATATGGGTGACTGCAGTTCTAACAAAAATAATGACAAAGAAAAATCACCAAAGTATTTTAACAGTAGAGGCATGTTCTATTAGATATTTTTATATTCTTTTTAAAAAAGATTTTATTTATAAATAAATGTCAAATTTATTTATTTATAAATAAATATTTATAAATACATGTTATTTTATTTATAAATATTTATAAATTTATATATAAATAAATGTCAAATAAATATTTATTTATTTGACAACCAGAGATCACAAGTAGGCAGAGAGGCAGGCAGAGAGAGAGTGGAGGAAGCAGGCTTCCTGCTGAGCAGAGAGCCTGATGCAGGGCTCAGTCCCAGGACCCTGGGATTATGACCTGAGCCAAAGGCAGAGGCTCTAACACACTGAGCCACGCAGGTGCCCCTAGATATTTTTGTATTCTTATGAATATTTTTGAGCTTTGTTCTAGGACCCAGCTAATTTATCTAGAAGTGGTTTGATTCTTTTGGGTCTTTTTAAAAAGTTTGTCAAGTAGGACCAAAGCAGTGTTGATTCTAGAGCTAATTTTGCCTTGCTATGAAGCAAGACCATTCTGAGTTCCCAGCATTCATGAATTATGGCAGAAAGCATTCCTGGTCTGGAGGTTTTTCTCTCTGATACTTCAAGTGAGTGTTTCCTTGGATTTGGCCATTCCCTGATCAGTACTTGGACAAAGAGAGGATGCTCTACAGATCTCTGAAGGTCTCTCTTTCGGCAGCTCTTTCCTCTTCTTTGTTCAGCCCTATGAAATTTGATCTTGGTCTCCCCACATTCCTAGTACCATCTCAGCTCAAGGAGACTGTGAAGACTACCAGAGTGGTGCTCTTGGAAGTTCTGTCCATGTAGTAACCTTTAGCACTTGTAGGGCTGATGTCATTTGACTTGTCCTTCAGAAATCACTACCCTTTTTTGTCTCATGTGCAGTGTCTTAAAATCCATTGTTTTGTTTGCAGGTCGCCTGGGTGGATCAGTCAATTAAGGAAGGGTCTGGCACTTGGTTTCAGCTCAGGTCATGACCTCAGGGTTATGGGATTGAGCACTGTGCTCAGTGCAGAGTCTGCTTAAGACTCTCCCTCTCCCCTTGCCCCTCCCTGCTGTGCTCTCTCTCTAAAATAAATAAATAAATAAATCTTTAAAAATATATACATATGTATTTCTTTTGCATGGTTTTTTTGGTTGTTTTAGGTGGAGGATAAATGTAGTCTCTAGCTGAAACCTTTTGTTTAATTGTAAGAATAATATAAAAGCAAAATGAAAAGGGTCTGAATCTTTATTGCTTCAATTAAAATGGTGGCCCTTAGACTAATTAGCTGTTTGACTTTGGGCAAATTAAGTTCTCTGTTTCAACTTTCTAATCTATAAAAGGAAAATAATGATAATACCTCCATTCTATAGGATGTTTGTTATTAGTACATGTGAAATACTTCAAAAAGTGACTGGCATATAAGCTCTCAGTAAATGAGTTATTACAGCTATTATTATAATCATAAAAAATATCTAATGCAAAAAAACTTTGAAGGAAGGGAGTTCTTTGTTTTAGTAACCAGCTCTACCAGTTATTGTGGCCTTATATTTAGCCTCTGTTAATCTCATTTTGCTTATTACAAAAAGTGGGTAATAGTAACACCTCATTAAATAGTTGTGTGGGTGAGATAAAATGATAGTAGTACAGCATTTGGCATGGTGCCCAACACAGATTGGTACTAAGTGATTGTTATTATTTGGATTATCTTTTGCTGCATAATAAATTGCCACGAAGCTTAGTAGCTTAAAACAGGAGTTACTATTTTATTATATCTACTGGTTTGGGGAGGTAGCTAAGCTCAGAGAATCAGTTCCCATTCAAGTTCTCTCCTGCAGTTGTAGTCAGATAGCAGTGGGCCTGCAGTCATCTTGAAGGTTTTCTTAGTCATCTCTCTTGTAGTTGATTCTGACTCTTGGCTGGGATCTCTTCAAAGCCTCACATCATGGTGACGAATTCTAAGAACAAGCATTTTAACAAGATTAGGCAGAAGCTGCATACCTTTTTATAATAGTCTCCAAAGTCAAAACTGATGAAGTTCTAGAACCTAGGTGAGGTTCAGTGGGCTGGGGTCCGGAGCCGATGACCAAGAAAGAATTCTTGAGACATCTTTGGTGCAAAATGGTGGTTTATTAAAGCACGGGAACAGGATCCGTGGGCAGGAAGAGCTGCTGCCCCGGGTTGTGAGGGTAGGCATGTTATATACCTTGCGGTTGGGGGAAGGTGAGGAGAAGGGATGGGAGATTTCAACAGAGTTTTCACATGTTAAGGAGGGCCTACAAGGTGCCGGGGGGGAGGCCTTGCCCTTATGACTTGATCAATGTCATCTTTAGGTTAGGCATTAACATCAAGATAGTTGGGAGATTCTTGGTGGGGTGTTATGATCCTGCTATCATTTACATTTCCTTCTATCTCAGCCTCCTCCAGTTTATGGTGGGGAGGGAGACATTAGGGTTTCAGGAACTGAGAGTTATTTACCTCTGAAAATTTGTGATATTGATAAGGTAACCTCCCTGTTTAGATCTCTAGGACATCTGTAGAGCAAGGGAGATTCCTGTTCTGCAGGATTGTGATCCCTGCAAGTTAACTATTTATCGTTTTATGGCAGCCAGGGGTGCCTGAGGAATGCTACACATATGGAGGAGAGCAGGTGGAGAGGGGGTGCAAGGCGCCAGCTTTTTTTTTTTTTTTTTTGCTCTGTCCTCAGCCAGCCTCCTGCTCCCTCATCAAAAACCACTTAGTATTATTTTGGTTGTAGTTACAGGCCTACCTAATTTAAGGAGGAGAGTCAACATCACCTTGCAAGAAAAATGTGTGTAATGGGAGATATTGGTGCATCATTTTTAGACAGTACAGTCTGCCACAATTAGCTACATATATACAAACATTTGCATAAAGTTTTCATCTCCCCCTAACACCGCACTTCATAAAGTTTTCTGTGTACTTTTTAAAGCTTTTTTAAAAAATTTTTAATTATACTTAGCATACAGTGTTATATTAGTTTCAGGTGTACAATATAGTGATTCAGCAATTCCATACATCACATGGTGCTCATCACAAGTGCCCTCCTTATTCCCCATCACCTATTTTACCCATCCCTCTCACCTCCCTCCCCTCTGTGGACCATCATTTTGTTCTTTAGAGTTAAGAGTCTCTGTCTTCGTTTCTCTCTCTCTCTCTCTCTCTCTTTTCCCCCTTTGCTTTCTTAAATTCCACATAGGAATGAAATCATAAGGTATTTGTCTTTCTCTGAGTGCCTTATTTTGCTTAGCATTTTATTGTTTAAACTTTTATTTTTTAAACTTTATGTTTTTATTTGTTTTTAGATTTTATTTATTTATTTGAGAGACAGAGAGAGGCAGTGAGTGAGTGAGGTAAGGGGCAGAGGGCAAAGCAGACTCCTCGCTGAGCAGGGAGCCCGGTGCAGGGGTTTGATCCCGGAACTCCAGGATCGTGACCTGAGCTGAAGGCAGATGCCTAACCATCTCAGCCACCTAGGCAACCCAGCGTTACATTGTCTAGGTCCATCCATGTTGTTGCATATGGCAAGATTTCATTTTTTCTTATGTCTGAGTAATATTCTATTGGATATATAGATCACGTCGTCTTTATCCATTTATCAGTTGTGGGCTGCTTCCATATCTTGAGTGCTGTAAATTATGCTCTGAACATTGGGGTGCATACATCTCTCACATTAATGTTTTTATATTGTTTGTATATATACCCAGTGTTGCAATTGCTGAATTTTAGGTTTAATTCTATTTTGAAAATTTTGAGAAAACTTATATGGTTTTCCACAGTGCTTGCAGCAGTTCGCATTCCTAACGTGAGTGCGGAAATGTTCCTTTTTCTCTACATCCTTGCCAACACGTTTTGGTTTTTTTGTTGTGATTTTAGCTATTCTGAAAGATGTGAGGTGATCCTTACTGTAATTTTGATTTGCATTTCCCCAATGATCAGTGACATTGAACATCTTTTCATGTGTCTGTGTGTCTTCTTTGCCATCTGCATGTCTTCTTTGGAGAAATCCATTCATGTCTTCCCATTTTTTTTTTTTTAAGATTTTATTTATTTATTTGGTGGAGATCACAAGTAGGCAAAGAGAGAGAGGAAGGGAAGCAGACTCCCTGCTTCGCAGAGGGCCTGATGGGGGCTTGATCCCAGGACCCGGGATCATGACCTGAGCCAAAGGCAGAGGCTTTAACCCACTGAGCCACCCAGGCGCTTGATATCTTCCCATTTTTTAATTTGATTATTATTTGGCTATTGAGGTTTAAAAGTTCTTTATATATTTTGGATTCTAATCCCTTATTGGATATGTTTTGAAAATATCTTCTTCCATTTTGTAGATTATCATTTAGTTTTGTTGATTGTTTTCCTTTGCTGTACAGAAGCTTTTTATTTTGATGTAGCCCCCGTTTCCTTTTGCTTTTGTTTTCCGTTTTCTCAGTGGACATATCTAAAAAAAAAGTTGCTACAGGCAATGTTAGAAATGTTGCTGCCTGTGCTATCTTCCAGGATTTTTATGATTTCAGGTCTCACTTTTAGGTCTTTAATCCATTTTGAATTTATTTTTGTATGTGGTATAAGAAAGTGGTTGATTTTCATTCTTTGCATACTACTGTCCAGTTTTTTGAAACACCATTTGTTGAAGAGTCTTTTTCCCATCGGATATTCTTGCCTCCTTTGTCGAAGATTAATTGACCATAAAATTGTGGGTTTGTTTCTGGGTTTTCTATTCTATTCCATTGATCTTTGTGTCTCTTGTGTCTCTTTAATTGTGCCAGCACCATACTGTTTTGATTACCCCAGCTTTATAATATAAATTGAAGTATGGAATTGTGATGTCTCCAGCTTTGTTTTTCTTTTCCAAGATTGCTTTGGCTATTCAAGTTTTTTCTGGGTTTTGTTTTTGCTTTTGTTTTGTGCTTCCATATAAATTTTAGGATTGTTTGTTCTAGTTCTATGAAAAATGCTGTTGGTGTTTTGATTTTATTAAATGTGTAGATTGTTTGGGTACTATAGATACTATCACAGTATTTGTTTTTGCAGTGCATGAACACGAAATGTCTATCTATTTCTTTGTGTCATCTTTAGTTTTTTCATCAGTGTTTTATAATTTTAGAGTACCAGTCTTTTACTTCTTTGGGTAGGTTTATTCCTCAGTATCTTATTTTTGTTGTGATTGTAAGTGGGATTGTGTTTTTTTTTTCTTGCTGCTTAATTATTGGTGTATAGAAATATAACAAATTATAGAAATGCAACCCATGTGGAGTGCGTAAATTTTTCTATTTGTTATATCTTCTTTTAAGATTGTTCCCTTTATTATTATACTATCTTTCTTTGTCTCTTGATATCATCTTTGTTTTATTTTATTTATTTTTAAAGATTTTATTTATCTATTTGAGAAAGAGAGAACAAGAGAACTAGAGAGAGCATGAGTTGGGGGCCAGGGGAGGAGAAGCAGACTCCCTGCTGAGCAGGGATCTTGATATGGTACTTGATCCCAGGACTCCAAGATCATGACCTGAACTGAAGGCAGACGCCTAGCCACCCATAACCACCCAGGCAGCCCCTGTCTTTGGTTTAAAATGTATTTTGTCTGATACCCAGCTTTCTTTTGACACCCATTTGTACGAAAGATGTTTCTCCATCCCCACACTTTCAATCTGCAGGTATCTTTAGGTCTAAATGAGTAGCTTGTAGGCAGCATATAGATACATCTTGTTTTTCATCCATTTTGTTACCCTGTGTCTTTTTTTTTTTTTAAGATTTTATTTATTTATTTGACAGACAGAGACTACAAGTAGGCAGAGAGGCAGGCAGAGAGAGAGGGGGAAGCAGTCTCTCCGAGGAGCAGAGAGCCCGATGCGGGGCTCAATACCAGGACCCTAAGATCATGACCTGAGCCGAAGGCAGAGGCTTTAACCAACTGAGCCACCCAGGCACCCTACCCTGTGTCTTTTGATTGTAGCATTCAGTCCATTTACAGTCAAAGTAATTATTGATAGAGATGTATTTATTGCCATTTTATTACTTGCTTTGTGGTTGTTTCTGAAAAGTTTCTTGATCCTTCTTTGCTTTCTCTCATGGTTTTCTTGTTGTTTTTTGTTGCTGTTGTTTTTAAGTGATATATTTGGATTTCTTTCTCTTTATTCTTTGCATATCTATTATAGGTTTTAGATTTGTGGTTACCATTAGGTTTGTTTATAACCTCTTTTTTTTTTTTTTTTTTAAAGATTTTATGTATTTATTTGACAGACAGAGATCACAAGCAGGCAGACAGGCAGGAAGAGAAAGGGAGAGGAGGAAGCAGGCTCCCTGCAGAGCAGAGAGCCTGATGCGGGACTCGATCCCAGGACCCTGAGATCATGACCTGAGCTGAAGGCAGTGGCTTAACCCACTGAGCCACCCAGGCGCCCCTATAACCTCTTCTTCATATAGCAACCTACACTAAGTTGACGGTCATTTAGTTTTGAACCCATTGTTTACTCCCTTCCTCCGCATTTTTAGGTATATAGTATATAGTGTAAAATATATTTTACATCCTTTTATTTTGTGAGCTCCTTGACTAATTTTTCACAAGAATATTAATTTTCATTGCTTTTGTGTTTCCTACCTTCATATTGTCACTTTTGGTCTTTCTACTTAAAGAGTCTACTTTAATATATCTTGCAGAGCTGGTTTAGTGGTCATGAACTGTTTTAATTTTTGTTTGTCTGGGAAACTCTCTCTCTTTCTCTTCTGAATGACATCTTGCTGGGTAGATTGTTCTTGGCTGCAGATTTTTCCCACTCAGAACTTTGAATGCATCATGCCACTCCCTTCTTGCTTGAAAAGTGACTGCTTAAAAAGATCCTGATAGTCTTATGGGATTTCTCTTGTATGTTTTTGTCTTCTTTTGTCTTGCTGCTTTAAAATTTTTTCTTTATCAGTAAATTTTGCCAATTTAATTATAAAACATCTGGTGTGGGTTTACTTTTGTTGACTCTCCTTGGGGGTCCTCCTTGCTCCCTGAATCTAGGTATGTTTTATTCCCTAAATTAGGGAAATTTTCAACTATTAGTTCTTCAAATAAATTTTCCACCCTATTTTATCTCTCTTCTTCTGGGAGCCCTATAATATGAATATTTTTATGTTTGATGAAGTCACTGAGTTCCCTAAGTTTATTCTCGTTTTACATAATTCTTTTCTTCTCTGCCTTGTTTGGTTTGATTGCTTTCCATTCTTCTGTTTTCTAAGTCATTAATTCATTTTTCTGCATCTTCTGTCCTGTTGTTCATTCCATCAAGTGTGTATCTCATTTTGCTTATTGTGCCTTTTATCTCTGTTTAGAGTCTCACTCAAGTCTTCCACTCTTTCCTCTAGTCCAGTGAGTATCTTAATGATCATCACTTTAAATTCTCTATTAGGTATGTTACGTATATTTGTCTCACTTAAATCTCTGGTTGTAGCCATGTCCTTTCTTTCATTTGGGACAATTTCCTCTGTTTTATCATTTTGTCTAAGTCTCTTTGCTTTGTTCTGTGGGTTAGCAAAGTCAGCTACTTCTCCTGTTCTTGAGGGTAATAGCCTTTATTTTTTATAAACATATCTTTTTATCCCCAGGAGTACAGGTCTGTGAATCGCCAGGTTTACCCACTTAACAGTACTCACCATAGCACATACCCTCCCCAATGTCCATAACCCCATCCCCCTTCTCCCAACCCCCCTCTCCCCAGCAACCCTCCATTTGTTTTGTGAGATTAAGAGTCACTTATGGTTGGGGCGCCTGGGTGGCTCAGTGGGTTAAGCCGCTGCCTTTGGCTCAGGTCATGTTCTCAGGGTCCTGGGATCGAATCCCTCATTGGGCTCTCTGCTCAACAGGGAGCCTGCTTCCTTCTCTCTCTCTGCCTGCCTCTCTGCCTACTTGTGATCTCTCTCTGTCAAACAAATAAATAAAATCTTAAAAAAAAAAGTCACTTATGGTTTGTCTCCCTCCCAATCCCATCTTGTTTCATTTTTTCTTCTTTTACCCCCTTAACCCCCCCATGCTGCATCTCCACTTCCTCATATCAGGGAGCTCATATGATAGTTGTCTTTCTCCGGTTGACTTATTTCGCTAAGCATGATACCCTCTAGTTCCATCCACATCGTTGCAAATGGCAAGATTTCATTTCTTTTGATGTCTGCGTAGTAGTCCATAGTGTGTGTATGTGTGTATATATATATATATATATATATATATATAGCACATCTTCTTGATCCATTCATCTGTTGATGGACATCTAGGTTCTTTCCATAGTTTGGCTATTGTAAACCTTGCTGCTATAAACATTCAGGTACACATGCCCCTTTAGATCACTACGTTTGTATCTTTAGGGTATACCCAGTAGTGCAATTGCTGGGTTATAGGGTAGTTCTATTTTCACCATTTTGAGGAACCTCCACGCTGTTTTCCAGAGTGGTTGTACCAGCTTGCATTCCCACCAACAGTGTAGGAGGGTTCCCCTTTCTCCACATCCTCGCCAGCATCTGTCATTTCCTAACTTGTTAATTTTTAGCCATTCTGACTGGTGTGAGGTGATATCTCATTGTGGTTTTGATTTGTATTTCCTTGATGCCAAGTGATATGGAGCACTTTTTCATGTCTCTGTTGGCCATCTGGATATCTTCTTTGCAGAAATGTCTGTTCATGTCCTCTGCCCATTTCTTGATTGGATTACTTATTCTTTGGGTGTTGAGTTTGCTAAGTTCTTTATAGATTTTGGACACTAGCCCTTTATCTGATATGTTGTTTGCAAATATCTTCTCCCATTCTTTCAGTTGTCTTTTGGTTTTCTTGACTGTTTCCTTTGCTGTGCAAAAAGCTGTTGATCTTGATAAAATCCCAATAGTTCATTTTTGTTCTTGCTTCCCTTGCCTTTGGCGATGTTCCTAGGAAGATGTTGCTGCGGCTGAGGTCGAAGAGGTTGCTGCCTGTGTTCTCCTCAAGGATTTTGATGGATTCCTTTCGTACATTGAGGTCCTTCATCCATTTTGAGTCTATTTTCGTGTGTGGTGTAAGGAAATGGTTCAATTCCATTTTTCTGCATGTGGCTGTCCAGTTTTCCCAACACCATTTATTGAAGAGGCTGTCTTTTTTCCATTGGACATTCTTTCCTGCTTTGTCGAAGATTAGTTGCCGATAGAGTTGAGGGTCTATTTCTGGGCTCTCTATTCTCCATTGATCTATGTGTCTGTTTTTGTGCCAGTACAATGCTGTCTTGATGATGACAGCTTTGTAATAGAGCTTGAAGTCTGGAATTGTGATGCCACCAACTTTGGCTTTCTTTTTCAATATTCCTTTGGCTATTCAAGGTATTTTCTGGTTCCATATAAATTTTAGGATTATTTGTTCTATTTCATTGAAGAAAATGGATGGTATTTTGATAGGAATTGCATTAAATGTGTAGATGCTTTCGGTAGCATAGACATTTTCACAATATTTATTCTTCCAATCCAGGAGCATGGATCATTTTTCCATTTTTTTGTGTCTTCCTCAATTTCTTTCTTGAGTACTTTATAGTTTTCTGAGTATAGATTTTGTGCCTCTTTGGTTAGGTTTATTCC
The DNA here is from genome assembly GCF_964662115.1 of Mustela nivalis. Classification (NCBI taxonomy): domain Eukaryota; kingdom Metazoa; phylum Chordata; class Mammalia; order Carnivora; family Mustelidae; genus Mustela; species Mustela nivalis. The sequence goes on along the minus strand of NC_139030.1, from coordinate 20,544,903 downwards.
TAGGTATCTTATGGTTTTGGGTGCAATTGTAAATGGGACTGACTCCTTAATTTCTCTTTCTTCTGTCTTGTTGTTGGTGTAGGGAAATGCAACTGGTTTCTGTGCACTGATTTTATATCCTGACACTTTACTGAATTCCTGTACAAGTTCTAGTAGTTTTGGAGTGGAGTCTTTTGGGTTTTCCACATATAGTATCATATCATCTGCGAAGAGTGATAGTTTGACTTCTTCTTTGCCAATTTGGATGACTTTAATTTCCTTTTGCTCTCTGATTGCTGAGGCTAGGACTTCTAGTACTATGTTGAATAGCAGCGGTGATAATGGACATCCCTGCCGTGTTCCTGACCTTAGCAGAAAAGCTTTCAGTTTTTCTCCATTGAGAATGATATTTGCGGTGAGTTTTTCATAGATGGCTTTGATGATATTGAAGTATGTGCCCTCGATCCCTACACTTTGAAGAGTTTTGATCAGGAAGGGATGCTGTACTTTGTCAAATGCTTTTTCAGCATCTATTGAGAGTATCATATGGTTTTTGTCCTTTCTTTTATTAATGTGTTGTAACACATTGATTGATTTGTGGATGTTGAACCAACCTTGCAGCCCTGGAATAAATCCCACTTGGTCGTGGTGAATAATCCTTTCAATGTACTGTTGAATCCTATTGGCTAGTATTTTGGTGAGAATTTTCGCATCTGGGTCATCAAGGATATTGGTCTGTAGTTCTCTTTTTTGTTGGAATCCTTGTCTGGTTTGGGGATCAAGGTGATGTTGCCCTCATAAAATGAGTTTGGAAGTTTTCCTTCCATTTCTATTTTTTGGAACAGTTTCAGGAGAATAGGAACTAGTTCTTCTTTAAATGTTTGGTTGAATTCCCCTGGGAAGCCGTCTGGTCCTGGACTTTTGTTTGTTTGGAGATTTTTTTTTTTTAAATTTATTATTATTATTTTTTTAAGATTTTATTTATTTGTCAGAGAGAGCAAGCGAGAGCGAGCACAGGCAGACAGAGTGGGAGCAGAGTCAGACGGAGAAGCAGGCTCCCTGCGGAGCAAGGAGCCCGATGTGGGACTCGATCCCAGGACGCTGGGATCATGACCTGAGCCGAAGGCAGCTGCCCAACCAACTGAGCCACCCAGGCGTCCCTGTTTGGAGATTTTTGATGACTGTTTCAATCTCCTTACTGGTTATGGGTCTGTTCAGGTTTTCTATTTGTTCCTGGTTCAGTTGTGGTAGTTTACATGTCTCTAGGAATGCATCCATTTCTTCCAGATTGTCAAATTTTTGGCGTAGAGTTACTCATAGTATGTTCTTATAATTGTCTGTATTTCTTTGGTGTTAGTTGTGATCTCTCCTCTTTCATTCATGATTTTATTTATTTGGGTCCTTTCTCTTTTCTTTTTGATAAGTCTGGCCAGGGGTTTATCAGTCTTATCAATTCTTTCAAAGAACCAGCTCCTAGTTTCATGATCTGTTCTATTTTTTTTTTTCTTTTTTTTTTTTGGTTTCTGTTTCATTGATTTCTGCTCTGATCTTTATGATTTCTCTTCTCCTGCTGGGATTAGGGTTTTTTTTCTTGTTCTTTCTCCAGCTCCTTTAGGTGTAGGGTTAGGTTGTGTACCTGAGACCTTCCTTGTTTCTTGAGAAAGGCTTGTACCGCTATATATTTTCCTCTCAGGACTGCCTTTGTTGTGTCCCACAAATTTTGAACCATTGTGTTTTCATTATCAATTGTTTCCATGAATTTTTTCAATTCTTCTTTAATTTCCCGGTTGACCCATTCATTCTTTAGAAGGATGCTGTTTATTCTCCATGTATTTGGGTTCTTTCCAAATTTCCTCTTGTGATTGAGTTCTAACTTCACAGCATTGTGGTCTGAAAATATGTAGGGTATGATCCCAATCTTTTGATACCGGTTGAGACCTGATTTGTGACCCAGGACGTGATGTATTCTGGAGAATGTTCCATTTGCACTAGAGAATAATGGGTATTCTGTTGCTTTGGGATGAAATGTTCTGAATATATCTGTGATGTCCATCTGGTCCAGTGTGTCATTTAAGGCCTTTAAAGGATTGACACTCCTTCTTTCTTCTGATGTCCATATGCAAGGTAAATTGTTTTCCACCCCCTCACTTTAAATCTGGAGGTATCTTCAGATCTAAAATGAGTTTCTTGTAGGCAACATATAGATGGGTTTTGTTTTTTTTATCCATTTTGATACTCTGTGTCTTTTGATTGGGGCATTTAGCCCATATGTTCAGGGTAACTTTTGAGAGATATGAATTTAGTGCCATTGTATTGCCTGTAAGATGACTGTTACTGTATATTGTCTCTGTTCCTTTCTAATCTACTACTTTTAGACTCTCTCTTTGTTTAGAGGACCCCTTTCAATATTTCCTATAGAGCCGGTTTGGTGTTTGCAGATTCTTACAGTTTTTGTTTGTCCTGGAGGCTTTTAATCTATCCTTCTATTTTCAATGTAGCCTAGCTGGATATAGTATTCTTGGCTGCATGTTTTTCTCATTTAGTGCTCTGAATATATCATGCCAGCTCTTTCTGGCCTGCCAGGTCTCTGTGGATAAGTCTGCTGCCAATCTAATATTTTTACCATTGTATATTACAGACTTCTTTTCCCGGGCTGCTTTCAGGATTTTCTCTTTGTCACTAAGACTTGTAAATTTTACTATTAGGTGACGGGGTGTCGACCTATTCTTTTTGATTTTGATGCTTGTTCCCTTTGCCATGTTAGGGAAATTCTCTCCAATAATTCTCTCCAGTATACCTTCTGCTCCCCTCTCTCTTTCTTCTTCTTCTGGAATCCCAATTATTCTAATGTTGTTTCGTCTATGGTGTCACTTATCTCTCGAATTCTCCCCTCATTGTCCAGTAGCTGTTTGTCCCTCTTTTGCTCAGCTTCTTTATTTTCTGTCTTGGTCTTCTATATTGCTAATTCTTTCTATTGCCTCATTTATCCTAGCAGTGAGAACCTCCATTTTTGATTAGACCTCATTTTTTTTTTAAGATTTTATTTATTTATTTGACAGAGAGAGATATCACAAGTAGGCAGAGAGGTAGGCAGAGAGAGATGAGGAAGCAGTCTCGCTGCTGAGCAGAGAGCCCGATGCGGGGCTCGATCCCAGAACCCTGGGATCATGACCCGAGCTGAAGGCAGAGGCTTAACCCACTGAGCCACCCAGGCGCCCCTTGATTGGACCTAATTAATAGCTTTTTTGATTTCAACTTGTTAGATTTTAGTTCTTTTATTTCTCCAGAAAGGGCTTTTATATCTCCTGAGAGGGTTTTTCTAATATCTTCCATGACTTTTTTGAGTCCGGCTAGAACCTTGAGAATGGTCATTCTGAACTCTAGATCTGACATATTACCAATGTCTGTATTGATTAGGTTCCTAGCCTTCGGTACTGTCTCTTCTTCTTTTTTTTGTGGTGAATTTTTCCGTCTTGTCATTTTGTCCAGATAAGAGTATATAAAGGAGCAAGTAAAATACTAAAAGGGTGGCAAAGACCCCAGGAAAATATGCTTTAACCAAATCAGAAGAGATCCCAAATCGTGGGGGTAGAAAGGGGATAAAAAGAGTTTCACAAAAACAAAACAAAACAAAGCAAAAAAAGAAACAATTTAAAAAAGAAAATGAATAAAAAAATACAAAAATGAAAAACATATATATATATATATTAGATAAAGTATTTAAAAAACATTAAAAAAGAAAAGGGTAAAGGTTAAAAAAAAATAAGCAGAAGAAGAAAGAAAAAAATTCAAACAGAAAAAAAAAGATTAAATTAACTGCAAGACTAAAGAATCATGGGGAGAAAGCCATGAGTTCCGTGCTTTGCTTTCTCCTCCTCTGGATTTCCGCTGCTTTTCTTGGTATTGAAACTGCACTCCTTGGTAGGTGAACTTGGTCCTGGCTGGGTTTCTTGTTGAACTTCTGGAGGAGGGGCTTGTTGTAGTGATTCTCAAGTGTCTTTTCCCCAGGCGGAATTGCACTGCCCTTGCTAGGGGCTGGGCTGAGTAATCAGCTTGGGTTTGCTTTCGGGAGCTTTTGTTCCCTGAGTGCTTTTCGTAGAGTTCCGGAGGATGGGAATGAAAATGGTGGCCTCCCAGGATCTGTCCCGTAGGAGCTGAGAGCTTGGGGCCCCACTCCTCAGTGCACCCTCAGAGAATAGTGCCCAATAACTCCCGTCTCCCTGGCCTGCGGCCGCACTCTAAACTCACCAAGCCTGCAACCGGTTCAAGGTAACCCCGAGAATAGAGCTCACTCCTTACCTCTGTCTCTGTAGCCGGCTTCTCTGTTCTAATACCTGCAAGCTCTGCGACACTCAGACACCCCCGATCCTTCCGTGACCCTGCGTGACCTGAGGCCATGCTGAACTTCTGGCTTCTGCATGGGCTTCACCCCGATTTAGCCTCTGGAGTGATGTCCCTCAGCGGAGCAGACTTTTAAAAGTCCTGATTTTGTGCTCAGTTGCTCGGCCACTTGCCTGGAGCCAGCCCCTCCCCCTGCAGTGTATCTTCCCGTCGCTTTGGATTCACTTCTCTGCCAGTACTGCCTTTCAAAAAGTGGTTGATTTTCTCTTTCTGGAATTGCTGTTCTCTTCAATCTCCCATTGGATTTGTAGGTGTTTGCAATCTTTAGATAAGCTATCTAGCTGATCTGCTGCTACCTGAAGTAGTCACAGCCTGCTACTTCTATGCCATCTTGACTCCTCCCCCGGGCTAATATACCTTTTTTTTAAAATTTTTTATTTTTTATAAACATATATTTTTATCCCCAGGGGTACGGGTCTGTGAATCGCCAGGCTAATATACTTTTAAGGCAGAATGTCAACACATTTTTACATAAGTATTACCAAGGTTGACATCTAATGTTAATTCCAGTGTATTTCTTACACAATGATAACTTCCAAATGTTATTCTGGTATATTATTTTGTATTTCCCTCTGTTACTTGTCACACTTTAATAATTATATAAGACCATTGATTTTAAAGGGCAAAGCCCTAGATTTTTTTCCTCCACATCTAATTAAGTCTAGTCCTGGGACTGCAGTGCTGCTGCTTTTAGGGCCAGCTCTATAATGTTACAACTACTGTTCAGTTGTTAGAGTAGTCAAGTTCATAGCAACAGAAAATAAAATGTTGGTTGGCAGGGTCTATGGGAGCAAAGGGGTACTGTTTAATGGATCTAGAGTTTCAGTTTTGCCAGATGAAAAGTTCTAGAGGTTGGTTACACTACAGTAAGAATATACTTCATACTACTGAACTATAAACTTAAAGTGGTACACTTACATTGAAAAATTTTATGTTTGTGTATTTTACCTTAAAAAACAAACAAAAAAGACACACACACAAAAAAACCCTATGGTTTTTTTCAGCAGAACTGGGGGAGTGGAAGTGGTATAGATGAGAATAGCCATAGGCAAAAAGTCCACGAATGTCTGCTGTTCTTACCTGAAGCTTTAGTGTGACTTTAAGAATAAATGTTTTCAGCCTCAATTTAATGTCCTAAAATTGTTGTTTTTATAATTCTGTACAGTTTAAAGACTGGTTTTTGTGAAGGGGAATCATGAACTCTTCATTCTTCCATTTATTACTGGATGTCACTTCCGTGGCTACTCCTTCTTGGTGTTTTGTGCAGGTCTTACTTATGGTTCCTTTCTTATAAATGATAGAAGGTCCTAGAGCATAGTCCTTGGACCCTTTCTCTTTTTCTTCTATGTCTTCCCTTGGAGATCTCATCAAATCTCAACATTTAAAATATTGTATGTATGCTCATGTCTTCCAGTTTTCCAAGTGTTGACAAGACTTCTACCCTACTCTCCAGATCTTTTTATCTATCTGCCTGTTTGACATTCTACTTACATATTTGATAGATATCAAATTTAATAAGGCTAAAACCAAATTCCTGATATGTGCTGCCAGAAAATGGATATTTTTTTTTCAGCCTACTTTATCTCAGTTATTGATGTTTTCTTTCTTTTCTTTTTTTTTTTAAAGATTTTATTTGTTTCTTTGACAGAGAAAGATCACAAGTAGGCAGTAAGGCAGGCAGAGATGGGGGGGGGAGCAGGCTCCCCCCTAAGCAGAGAGCCTGATGCAGGGCTTTATCACGGGATTCTGGCATCATGACCTGAGCCAAAGGCAGAGGCTTAACCCACTGAGGCACCCAGGTGCTCCATGATGTTTTCATTTTTGTACTTTTTTAGGCCAATAACTTAGGGTTGGTTCTTGACTCTTCTTTCATAACCTTAAGTCTACCACATCAGAATACCCTGTCAATTTTATCTTAAAAATATTTGTGGAATTCTGTTCTCTTTTCAGTATCCTCACTACTGCAACCACTTTCAAACCACTCTACCTATAATTAATAGGCTTCCAACTGTTTCATTCTTACTGTACTTTTCTCCTTCAGTATGTTCTGAGTAAAACAGTCAGAATGATCCAGTTTAACATAAGTGGGATCCTGTTTATTCCTGTGCTCAGATTCTGCCAATGGATGGTTTCTCACTGCACTCTGAATAAAAGTCAAAGTCCTTACCAAGACTCACTAGATCCTACAGAATCTTGCTCCCCCTTACTTTCCCAACCTCATAACCTCCTAGTCTCCCTCACTCAGCTCACTTTGCTCCTCCAAAACTCTAGGCATATACCCGTCTCAAAACCTTTTCACTTATTGCTCTTGACTGGAATGCCTCTGGATGGCCCCAGCCACACTTATCCTCATGCTTTTGCTTCCTTACTTGCTTCAGCTCTTTAACTAGAATTGACTTGCTGTGTGAAATCTTCCTTGGTCATCCAATCCAAATTTCTATGCCTTCTTTCCCAATATTTCAGTTCCACTTTCCTACATTTTTTTTTAAGCTTCACATTTACCAGCATTTACCTTTGTTTCCTTCACTACCGTTTTAACCCCCTGAGACAGAATTTTTGTTCTTTTTATATTATGCTACTACCCTAGCACTGTGACTGGCATTTATGTTTGCAGTAAATGTAGGATGTTTATAATGAAAGGTGAAAAAAGGCACCAGGTTTTAGATTAAGTAGTTTCTCTAAGAACCAAGTAGAATGAAGAAGACATTCTTGTGACATTTCAAAATATCAAGATTATCTTATCTGCCAAACAGATTCTGGAGAAAAGAAACAAAAGTCTACAAATTAGGAAATGTGGATGATGTAAGGCAGTAGAACATGGATACTACAAAACAGTAGGACAGTTAAATCAAAGCTTTGAAGAAAAATGAATTAAACTTAGAATTCTATACCCAAGCAAACTGTCAAAAATGTGAGGTCAAAATAAAGTTTTTTTTCCACACAAAATGTTAAGATAAATGAAGAGATAGTGACATTTATCTCTCAAATAGCGGAGGATTTTGTTTGTCAAAACAAGTATGGAAACCAAGAAAGTGTGCAACAACTCATGAAACTTACCCAAAGTCCAATAAGTACAAGTACCTGAAGACATTTGTGCAGCAAGCAATAAAAGCAATGATACTATATTAAAGTAAGAATTGTTATGTCCAAAAAGATTGGAAAAAAAATTGGTAAATTAGAATTAACAGGCACGATAATATTAGACTGTGGTTAAATATACATTTTTCTTATCAATAGTGATGGTCAGAAAGTTCAGGAGAGGGGCGCCTGGGTGGCTCACTGGGTTAAGCTGCTGCCTTCGGCTCAGGTCATGATCTCAGGATCCTGGGATCGAGTCCCGCATCGGGCTCTCTGCTCAGCGGGGAGCCTGCTTCCTCCTCTCTCTCTCTCTGCCTGCCTCTCTGCCTACTTATGATCTCTCTATGTCAAATAAATAAATAAAATCTGAAAAAAAAAAAAAAAGAAAGTTCAGGAGATAGAAAAATGTAAATAAATTAGTGTCCATCTATTAGGTAGACTCAAAGTAATATGATTTTGATAATTTTTTTAAGATTTTATTTATTTGAGAGAGGTAGCAAGAGAGAGAACAAACAGTGGAGGGGGAAAGGTAGACAGAGAAGCAGGCTCCCTGCTGAGTGGGGAGCCCCACATGGAGCTTGATCCCAGAACCCTGAGATCATGACCTGAGCGAAAGCAGATGCTTATCCAACTGAACCACCCAGACGCCCCTCATTTTGATAGATTTAGCAGAGTATAAGAAAAGAGACTCCTGACCTTGAGGTAGCATAGTACTTCTTGGTTCTTTTCTACATGGTTTTATATAAACTCCAATGTTGTGCATGCTGTGTATTTATTTTAATTTTTTTAACTGAACATAAAGATTAAAATTTTTAAAGAATTAGTTTTAAGTCTAAAGTATGTGTCTCAATGGTTATAGAAAATAACCTGCCTTTTACTAATCTAAATATTGTTTTTAAAAAGTAGATGTGGGGCACCTGTGTCGCTCAGTTAAGTGTCTGCCTTCAACTCAGGTCATGATCCCAGGATCCTGGGATTGAGTCCTACATCGGGCTCCCTTCTCAGTGGGGAGCCTACTTCTCCCTCTCCCTCTGCCTGCCACTCCCCTTTGCTCTGCTCTCTTCCTCTCTCACGCCCTCTCAACTAAATAAAATTAATAAAAATCCTAAAAAAAAAAAAAAAGTGGGTGTGACATGGGCATTTGGGTGGCTCAGTCGATTTAAGTACTGACTCTTGGTTTTGGCTGAGGGTTATGGGATTAAGCCCTGTGTCGGCCTCCTCATTCAGCATGAGATTCTTTCCCTCTGCCCCCTCTCTGTCCCCCTCTAAATATAAACACACACATACACACACACACACACACATATATATATATATATATATTTTTTTTTTTACAGTATCTGTGACAGAAGTTGAGAATGACAGGCGTGATTGCTACTATGAAAATATTTATTCCATATGGCAGTTCTCAAACTTTGTTGCACTTTAAAATTGCCTGGGAGCTTCAAAATCTTGATGCCCGAACTACATCAAACCTCATCTTAACAACTAAAACCCCAGGGTAGAACCTTGTTTGTTGTTTTACATTTTCCAGGTGATTCCAGTGTATAGTCAAATTTGAGAACTGGTGGTCAAGTTCATGAACTGGAAGTAGAATGAAAAAGATATGCTTGAAAGTTACAAATGTGACTAATAGTAGAATCATTCTAATAATTGTTATCATTGGTTAAAAAAAAGAGTTGGTGAGGTAGGAAGATGTTAGAAGTGAGCCAAATTTTCCTTAATGGGAGGCCACATCTTCTTTCATAGTGGGATGTGGTAACCAGCCAAGAGTCTACATTTTGATTCAGAGTTCATTTGTTAGGTGTTTTATTTTACCTTCAAAAGGGAAATGCCCCTTTAGTCATGTTTGTAATTTTATGAAAATCTATACCATCTTTTTATATAGATTGAGTTAATTAGAACTAGAACAATGAAGTCATTATGAATAAATTATTATCTGAATATCAAAATCAACTTCTTCTGGCAAATATAAGTTTACATTTTTTACTGAATAGATAAAATTTTGTATAAAAATATTTTAACAAATGTAATTTCCTCTGACATACATTTTAGACACACGATTACATGTTAATCCTCTTTAGATTATTGAAGTCATTTATATTTCTTAGCAAACAACATGGACAGAAACCAACTTTTTTTGAACATGAGACAGAAAATAATTCTGGTTTTGTTTTAAACTCTATGGTAATAGGAATGTAAATATATTCCATTCTTTTTCTTCTCTAATTGTCTCAACATTGCATCATCCTTGTCATGCATTGGAATTCCTGGAGGAGTCTGTAAAAAATAAGCCTCCTCTTTTTAAAAGTTATTCATCGAAATTGTGAACTGGAACTTAATGCTCATACCTTAGAGATACTTTTCTAGTCAGGCTAGAATTCAGGATTTTGAATTTGTGATTTCCTGGTTTCACAGAAGTCAGCAAATAATATCTGAATTTGGTGAATAATGAAACTGCAAAATAATGATATTAAAATTAAAATATTGCCTTTCACAAGTGGAAGTAGGACTGGGGGTGAAGATAGATAAAGGTGGGGACAATTGCTCTTCCATATAAGCTCCTTTTACTATGCGCTTTTTAAAAATAAGAACTATGCTTATGAACTACATTAATTTAAGAAATTAATAGTTGTAAAAGTATTACTCCCCTATATTTTAAAATAATACAATGATTTTATTTTTTTAAGATTTTATTTACTTGACAGACAGAGATTACAAGTAGGTAGAGAGGCAGTCAGAGAGAGAGGAAGCAGGCTCCCTGCTGAGCAGAGAACCTGATGTGGGGCTCGATCCCAGGACCCTGGGATCATGACCTGAGCTGAAGGCAGAGGCTTTAACCCACTGAGCCACCCAGGTGCCCCTACAATGATTTTTTTAAAAACTTATTTATTTGAGAGAGAGAGAGAGAGTGAAGAATGGGGAGAGGGAGAGAGAGAAACAGACTCCCTGCTGAGCAGGGCTCAACACTTAACTGATGGAGCCTTCCCGATGCCCCAATAATATAGTGTTCTTTATGTGACTCAGAATACATAAAATCAATAAATGTCATTATTTTATATTAAAAATAATTCTAAAGAATCATTTTTAGAAAGTTTCGAATTGATTTTTTAGAATAAACTTTTTACTAAATATATCTTATGTTTGATAATTGCCCTCATCATAAGTGAACAGCTGTTTTTCACAAAGAGAACACTCCTATATAACCAGTGTTCAGGTCAAAAATTACATATCGCCTGAGCCCAAGAAATCCACAGTGTGCTGTCTTCCAACCACTGTTCCTTCTTCCTCCACTGTCCCTACCAGCCAAAATTCTAACTTTGAACACCATTGGATAGCTTTTTTAGTTTCTGAACATTATGTAAGTGGAATAGTATATTATGCACGCATTTGTCTTTGTCTTCCTTTATTGAACATTATGTTTGTGAAATGTATTTTGTCATGTTGGGTAACTGTCCTTCTCATTGCCTTCTATAGAATTCTGTTTTGGGGCGCCTGGGTGGCTCAGTGGGTTAGGCCGCTGCCTTCGGCTCAGGTCATGATCTCAGGGTCCTGGGATCGAGTCCCGCGTTGGGCTCTCTGCTCGGCGGGGAGCCTGCTTCCCTCTCTCTCTCTCTGCCTGCTTCTCCATCTACTTGTGATTTCTCTCTGTCAAATAAATAAATAAAATATTTAAAAAAAAAAAAAAAGAATTCTGTTTTAAAGATATGCTACAATTTAATTATCCATCGTAGTATTGATAAACATTTATGTTTCCAGTTTTAGTTTGCATGAACAGTACTGTTACAAACATTCTTCTGTATAGCTTTTCTTGTAGTAGATCTTTATAAAATTTAAGTTTAGGAGCTATTGCCAAGGAAATTGCAGTGAGATATTAAATGATTATGAAAATAAGCATGACGTTTGCTTTCCTTTCACAAAAGACTTGTGTGTGGCTTTTTTTATGCTAAGATTTTATTTATTTGTTTGTTTTAAATATTTTATTTTTTTTTAAATAATACCTACCTCCAACATGGCACTCAAATTCACAACCTCGTGATCAAGAGTTGCACACTCCACTGAGTTAGGCAGGCTCCTCTAGACCTGTGTGTGGTTTTAAGAGTGCATATGCAGTGTGCACTTCTATTGTTTAGCTCCTTTATGGGTAGTAAGACCTGGACTAATTCATATTTTACCTTTTGAACAAATTCACAGTTGGATCTGTGAAGTACTCTTGATATGAAATGGTGAAACAGGATTGACGTTAGTAAAGCATCCTTGAAAATGGTGTCCGGGCACATCTGAGAAGATAGGGCTAGCAGTGACCGTTTGAAGGGAGAGAGTTTGCCTTAAAGCTCAGAGCAGCTGTTGATTAACTCTATCTCAGAGGATTAATTCCTCCTAATCCACATAGAATTCCCTGTGTTTTGCCTCTTTACCTAGACCCATTAGAGTCCCAGCTCAGGGTACACAGGATAGACCACTAGCCTTGGCACTTCATATGGTCTTTCCAGGAGTGAAATATGCAGTCTGCTGTTTTACCCAAGAATTTTTCCTTGGAGAGGAGAGAAATAAGCACTTCAATCTAGCTCGGCCTTAATTTTCCAGGGGCACAAACTCCTAATGCCAAATAGCCATGGCTATTTGGAGTCAGAGAACATTTTTCCTGGTGCATTGAGACATTGACATAGAATATTCTTGCTAGACTCTGGGACAGGAACTTGACCTCCTATTAAAGGCATAGCCAATCAACTCCCCACTCCACACTTTTTCATTTCCTCCTAGAAGACCTTAGTTAAAACATTTCCGGTAAGACTTTCCTCCTTTTCAAATGCTCGTCTTTGGGCTAACTAAAGCCTGGAAGAGGAGAAGGGATGGAGAATAGTTTATTTATTATTTATTTATTCATTTAAAAAGATTTGTATTTATTTGACAGAAAAAGTGCAAGTAGGCAGACCAGTAGGCAGAGGGAGAGGGAAAAGCAGGCTCTCCGCTGAGCAGGGAGCCCAATGTAGGGCTCCATCCCAGAACCCTGGGATAATGACCTGAGCTGAAGGCAGCTGCTTAACCATCTGAGCCACCCATGTGCCCCAGAATAGTTGATTTAAAGGTTAAAATGTACTTCAGTCCCCAGTTTTACCACTTATGAAAATACCTGGAATTCATAAATATTGTCAATCCTGTTTGTCAGGTACTGTTCTCTCTTAAAAATACTGACTTTAGCAAACTTTACATCAATCTTTCAGAAAGTAGTCAGAAAATCTTTCTTACACAATCTCCTTATACTGTAGCTTATAGGTTTAGGTTTTACTTTGATTGCTTATCTTGACTTAGGATTATTTTTAAATTTTAACTTTTTATTTAAAAAATTATTTTAATGGAAGTATAGTTGACATGCAATATTCTATTAGTTCCAGGTATATAACATTGGGATTCCATGTTCATATACACAACAAAATACTCACTATGCTAAATGTAGTTACCATCTATCACCATACAAAATTATTACAATATTTATTGACTATATTCCCTATGCTTTACTTTACATCCCCATGATTTATTTATTGTATAATTTGATGTTTGATTTTGCACATTCCCTCATGTGCTCCTCTTTGGCAAGCACCAGTTTTTCCCCTGTGTTTATGATTCTGGTTTCTTGGTTTTTTTTTTTTTTTTTTTTTAAGATTTTATTTATTTATTTGACAGAGAGAGATTACAAGTAGGCAGAGAGAGAGAGGAGGAAGCAGGCTCCCTGCTGAGCAGAGAGCCCGATGCGGGACTCGATCCCAGGACCCTGAGATCATGACCTGAGCCGAAGGCAGCGGCTTAACCCACTGAGCCAACCAGGCGCCCTGGTTTCTTGGGGTTTTTTGTTTGTTTCATTTAAAAAAAAAATTTCCTACATATAAGTGAAATCATATGGTATTTGTGTTTTTTCTGACTTCTTTCACTTAGCATGATACTTTCTAGGTTCACCCATATTGCAAGTGGCAAGATTTCATTTTTTGTTTTTGTTCTTGATTTTTACTGATTATATCATAGAATGATACTTAATCTTTATTTATTTACTTATTTTTTCCATTTTTCTTGATAGTTGACATACAGTGTTATAGTAGTTTCAGTTTTACAACATAGTGATTCATATAGGTGCTACACCATGATAAGTGTGGCTCTCATCTGTCATCACATAACATTATTACAGTGTTATGGACTATATGCCCTATATTGTACTTTTCATTCCTTATTTATTGACTTGCTTCTCTTAGCATAGTAGTCTCTAGGTCTATCCACGTTGTTGTAAATGGCAAGATCTCATTCTTTTTTTTTTTTTTCATTCTTTTTTTTATGACTGATTAATACTCCACTGTACCACATCTTCTTTATACACTCACCTATTAATGGACACTTAGATTGCTTTCATATCTTGGCTATGGTACCTAATGCTGTCATAAACTTAGGGGTGCATATATGTTTACAAATTAGTGTTTTTTTAGGTAAATACCCAGTAGTGGAATTATTGGTTCATATATATGTATTTTTACTTTTAATTAATGAGTAACCTCCACATGGTTTTTGCTAGTAGCAAAACCAATTTACATACCCACCAGCAGTGCACAAGGGTTACCTTTCTCCACATCTTTTCCAATACTTATTATATCTTGTCTTATTGATACTACCCATTCTGACTGGTGTGAGTTGACATTTTGTTGCAGTTTTAATTTGTATTTCCCTAATGAATAGTGATGTTGAGTGTCTTTTTATGTGTCTCTTAGCCATCTGTATGCCTGCTTTGGAAAATGTCTATTCATTTGGAACAATGTCTACCCATTTTTAATTCGATTGTTTTATTTTTGGTATGGAGTTGTGTGTGGGTGTTTTTTTTTTTTAAACATTTTATTTATTTATTTGACAGACAGATTACAAGTAGGCAGAGAGGTAGGCAGAGAGAGAGGTGGGGGAATCCCCACTGAGAAGGGAGCCCGATGCAGGGCTTGATCTCAGGATCCTGGGATCATGACCTGAGCTGAAGGCAGAGGCTTTAACCCACTGAGCCACCCAGGCGCCCCAGGTGTTGTTTTTTAGAATATATTTTGGGGGTTCCTGGATGGCTTGTTACTCTTGGTTTTGGCTCAGGTCATGATCTCAGGGTCATGAGGTTGAACTCAAAGTCTGTCTCCATGCTTAGCACAGAGTCGGCTTGAGATCTCTCCCTCTCTTTCTGCCCCTCCCCCAGCCTGTGCACAAGCACTTGCTCTCTAAGTAAATGAATAAATAAAGTCTTCAAATTTCATATCTATAGATGTTAGTCTTGTATCAGATATATAATTTGCAAATATTTTTTCCTATTCTGTAAGCTTTCATTTTGTTGATTTCATTTTGTTGATTTTCATTTTGTTGTTGTTGCTGTACAGAAACTTTGTAGTTTTATATAGTCTCACTTGTGTTTTGCTTTTTTTGCCTTTACCTGAGGATATAGATCCAAAAAAATACTGCTAAGACTCATGTCTAATATTTTATTGCCCTGGGAGTTTTATGGCTCCAGGTCTTACATTTAGATCTTAAATTCATTTTGAGTTTTATTTTTGTATGTAGTATAAGAAAGTGGTCCAATTTTAATTTTTTAAATATAGCTGTCCACTTTTTCCAATATCATTTATTGAAGAGTCTCTCTGTCCCCAGTTTTTTAAAAAATTATTTATTTTTCTGAGAGAGCAAGAGAAAGGGCACATGTGTGTGCAAGAGGAGGGGTAGAGGGAGAGGGAGAGAAGCAGACTCCCACTGAGTGTGAAGCCCACTCAGGGTTCAGTCTCATAAACCTAAGGTCATGACCTGAGCTGAAGTCAAGTTGGATGCTTAATGGACTAAGCCCTCCAGCAACACCCCCCACCCCTGCGTTGTATATTCTTTACTCTTCCGTTGTACATTAATTGACCAAATAAGTGTGAGTTTATTTCTGGACTCTGTATTATATTACATTGTTCTGTATTTCTATTTTTGTGCTAAAAGTATAGTTTGAAATCAGAGATTGTGATACCTCTAGCTTTGTTCTTATTTCTCAAGATTACTTTGGCTATTTGGGGTCTTTTGTGGGTCCATACAATTTTAGGATTATTTGTTGTAATTCTATGAAAAATGGTGATGGTATTTTGATAGAAAATTGCATTGAATCTATGATTATTTGGGTAGTTATGTACATTTTAACAATATTCTGATTTATGAGCATGGTATATATTTTCATTTATATGTCATCTTCTATTTTATTACAGTTATACAATTTTTAGAGTATAAATCTTTCACTTTGATTAAATTAACTTAGGGGTTTTTTGGTGCAGTTGTAATTTGGATTGTTTTAACTTTTTTCTGCTAGTTTGTTATCAGTATAAAGAAATGCCACATATTTCTGTATATTAATTTGGTATTCTGGAGCCTTATTGAATTTATTTTTTATAAAGATTTTATTTTTATTTACTCAAGAGAGAGAGGTAGAGGGAGAAGGACTTGATCCCAGGATCCTGGGATCAGAACCTGAGCTGAGGGCAGATGCCTAACCAACTGAGCCACTTAGGTGCCCTATGGAATTTATTTAATAATTCTAATAGTGACTTAAGAGAATGACAATTTTATTTGTTTCTTACCAATTTGGATGTCTTTTATTTCTATTTCTTAAGTGATTTCTGTGTTTAGGAGTTTGAGTACTATGTTGCATAGAAGTAGTAAGATTTGACATCTTGTCTTGTTCTTAATCCTAGAAAATCTTTTAGCTTTTCATCTTTGAGTATGATATTAGCTCTAGCTAGGACTTCCAATATTTTGTTGAATAGAAGTGGCAAGAGTGGGCATTCTTGTCTCCTTCCTAATCTTAGAGGAAAGGCTTTCAGTTTTTTACCACTGAGTATATTTGCTGTGGGCCTGTCATATATGGCCTTTATGTTGTGGCATATTCCTCAATCCCTCCTTTTTTGAGTTTTATCATGACTCATGGTTAAATTTTATATGCTTTTTCTCCATCTATTGAAATGATCATATGATTTTCAGCTTCATTTCATTAATGTGGTGTATCTCGTTGATTGATTTATGGACATTGACCTGTCCTTGCACACCTGAATATATCCCAGTTCATTGTGATGCATGATCCTTTTACTGTATTGTTGAATTCAGTTTGATAATATTTTGTTGTAGAATTTCACATCCATCCTCATTAGGGATTTGGCTTGTTAGTTTCTTTCTTTCTTTCTTCCCTTTATTTTTTTTGAGGGGGGTAATATTTTCTCTAGTTTTGACAACACAGTAATGCTGACTTTGTAGAATAGTTACTAACTCTTCTGTAGGTATTTGGTGGAATTCACCTGGTCCTGAAAGCCTCTGGTCCTGGACTTTTGTTACTTGGGAGGTTTTTTATAATTAATGTAATTTCATTACTAGTAATTGGTCTATTCAAGATTCTCTGATTCATCCTGATTTGGTTTTAGAAGATTGTATGTTTCTAGGAATTAATCCATTTCTTCTTGTCTAACTTGTTGGCATGTAATTTTTTTGTAGAAATATTGTAATTTTTTGTTTCAGTGGTTTTGATTACACCTTCTCCTTTTTCACTTATGAGTTTTCCTTCTTTTCTCTCTTTTAAAAAATATTTTATTTATTTATTTGACAGAGGGAGACACAATGAGAGAGGGAACACAAGCAGGAGGTGAGGGAGAGGGAGAAGCAGGCTTCCCATGGAGCAGGGAGCCCAATGAGGGACTCCCTGAAGGCAGGCACTTAACGACTGAACCACCTAGGTGCCTCTCTTTTCTCGTTTTCTTTTTCTTTTTTTTAAAGCCAGACTCATCTGGCTTAATGTGTATCAGTTTTATCTTTTCAAAGAACCAGCTCTACATTTATTCATCTTTCCTTATTTTTTTTTAAAGATTTTATTTATTTATTTGACAGAGAAATCACAAGTAGGCAGAGAGGCAGGCATAGAGAGAGAGAGAGGAGGAAGCAGGCTCCCCGCCGAGCAGAGAGCCCGATGCGGGACTCGATCCCAGGACCCTGAGATCATGACCCGAGCCGAAGGCGGCCCAACCCACTGAGCCACCCAGGCGCCCCATCTTTTCTTATTTTTTAGTCTCTCTTTCATTTATTTTCACTCTGATCTTTATTATTTCCTACCTTCTACTAACTTCGGGCTTTGATTTTTTTTTTTTTAACTTCCTTTAGGTCTAAATTAGATTGTTTGAGATTTTAGTTGTTTCTTGACCTGCATCACTGTACACCTGCATCACTATAAACTTCTGAGAACTGCTTTTGCTACAAACAAAATTTCAGAAAATTTTGTTTCTATTTTCATTTGTCTCCAGTTATCATTTGATTTCCTCTTCGATTTCATTGTTGACTCATTGTCTGTTTAGTAGCATGTTGTTTAGCTTCTTTGTGTTTCTATCTTTTTGTTTTGCTCTGCTTTGTTTTCTTCTGGTAACTGATTTCTACTTTCATACCATTGTGGTCAGAAAAGATGCTTAATATGATTCCATCATCTTAAATTTATTGAGACTTGTCTTGTTGCCCAACTTGTGATCTGTCCTGGAGAATGCTACATGCTCCCTTGAAAAGAATGTGTATTCTGCTGTTTTGGATTGGATGTTCTGTATAAATCTGTTAAATTCATCTGGTCTAATGTGACATTCAAAGCTGTTATTGCCTTTATTTTCTGTCTGGATGATCTGTCCTTTGATGTAAGGAGTTTAAGTTTTTTAATACTACTATATTGTTTTCAGTTTCTCCCTTTATGTCTATTAATATGTGCATTATATATTTAGGTGCTTTTATGTTGGGGTCATAGATTTTACAATTGTTAACATCTTCTCTTTGGGTTATTCCTTTATCATTATGAAATGCCCATCTTTGTCTCTTATAGTCTTTGTTTTTTTTAAAGATTTTATTTATTTATCAGAGAGAGAGAGGGGGAGAGAACGAGCACAGGCAGACAGAATGGCAGGCAGAGGCAGAGGGAGAAGCAGGCTCCCTGCTGAGCAAGGAGTCCCATGTGGGACTCGATCCCAGGACGCTGGGATCATGACCTGAGGTGAAGGCAGCTGCTTAACCAACTGAGCCACCCAAGCGTCCCTCTTATAGTCTTTGTTTTAAAGTCTATTTTGTCTCATATATATATATATATATATATATTGCTACCCCAGGTTTTCTTTTGTTGCCATTCATGGAATATCATTTTTGTTCCTTTCACTTAGAGTCTTTATCTGTGTTTAGGTCTAAAGTGAGCCTCTCGTAGGAGCATATAGAGATGGGTCCTTTTGTTTATCTTAAATCCGTTTGTTCACTCTTTGTCTTCTGGTTAGATCATTTAGTCCATTTACATTTTAAGTAATTACTGATAGATATGTACTTACTGCTATTTTGTTTATTGCTTCCTGGCTCTTTTTCTAGTTCTCTGTTTCTTTTTCTCTTGTACTCTTCTTTTGTGATTTGATGACTTTCTTTAGTGCTATGCTTGGAGTACTTGTGTGTGTGTGTCGTAGATTTTTGATTTGTGATTACTTTGATGTTCATGTATAATAACATCTTATAAACACATAGCTATCTGTTTTAAGTTCATGGATGCTAGTTTAAACGCATTCTGAAAGTACTACATTTTTATTTCCCCCTTCCTCACTATATATATTTGATGTCATAATTTACATCTTTTTATTTTGTGTATCTCCTAATTAATTGTTGTAGGTAAAGCAATTAGTATAGATGTAATTAAAATGACTACTTTTGTCTATTTACGTTCATACTAGCTTTATAAATAATTGATCAATTACCTTTAGTATATGTTTCTTTTACCATTGAAGTTATTTTTTTTGTAATTTTCTTCTGGTTGTGACTTTTTCTTTTTTCTTTTTTTTTTTTTTTAAGAGTATTTATTTATTTGAGAGAGAGTTAGAGTGTACATGTGAGTGTAGGGAGGGGTGGGCAGAAGGAGAGGGAAAGAGAGAATCTCGAGAAGACTCCCCACTGGGCATAGCCCTGAACTTGGAGCTCAATCTTTTTTTTTTTTTTTAAGATTTTTATTTATTTATTTGACAGAGATCACAAGTAGACAGAGAGGCAGGCAGAGAGAGAGGAAGGGAAGCAGGCTCCCCGCCGAGCAGAGAGCCCGATGTGGGACTCAATCCCAGGACCCTGAGATCATGACCTGAGCTGAAGGCAGCGGCTTAACCCACTGAGCCACCCAGGCACCCTGGAGCTCGATCTTACTACATGAGCCGAAATCAAGAATTGGACACTTAACCCACTGAGCCACTCAGTTGTGGCTTTTTCTTTTCTGCTTAAAGAAGTCCCTTTAACATTTATATTAAGGCTGAATTAGGTTGATAAACTCCTTTCACTTTTCTTTTCCTGGAAAACTCTTTATCTGTCCTTTACTTCTGAATGATAACTTTACCAGGTAAATTATTCTTGGTTGTGAGTTGTAGCTTGCCAAGTTTCTCTGAAAATCTGGTGATAGCCTTATGGTGAGGAGGAGGTCATTTGTGTATAACTTGCTGCTTTTCTCTTGCTGCTCTTATGACTCTCTATTTTAATTTTTTCACATTTTAATTATTAGTTGTCTTGGTGGTGATCTCTTTGAGTTCATCTTGTTTGGGACTGTCCATGCTTCCTGAAGCTACCTGATTGTGTATTTCCTTCTTTAGATTAACAATATTTTTTCAAGTAAGTTTTTTGTGTCTTTCTCTCTCTTCTCCTTCTGGGAGCCCTATAATATGAATGTTAGTATACTTGATGTTGTTTCTATGGTCCATTATCCAATCCTTATTATTATTTTATTTATTTGACAGACAGAGATCACAAGTAGACAGAGAGGCAGGCAGAAAGAGAGAGGGAAGCAGGCTCTCCACTGAGCAGAGAGCCCAATTCGGGGCTCGATCCCAGGACCTCGGGATCATGACCTGAGCCGAAGGCAGAGGCTTTAACCCACTGAGCCACCCAAGCACCCCTCCTTATTATTTTTTAATATATTTTTTTCTTCTTGCTGTTCAGCTTGGATGACCTCCACTAACCTGTTTTCCAGATTGCTAATCTGTTCTATATCATCTAATCTCCTGTTGAGTCCCTCTAGTGTATTTTTCATTTCAGTTATCGAGCTCTTCAGCTCAAATTGGATCTTTTTTATATTTCCGGTCTTTTTGTTGAAGTCCTTGGTGAATTCAATTCCTCTTCTTTCAAGTCTACTGAACATCTTCATGATCATTACTTTGAATTCTTTTTTTTTTTTTTAAGATTTTATTTATTTATTTGACAGAGAGAGATCACAAGTAGATGGAGAGAGAGGCAGGCAGAGAGAGAGAGAGAGAGAGAGAGAGAGGGAAGCAGGCTCCCTGCTGAGCAGAGAGCCCGATATGGGACTCGATCCTAGGACCCTGAGATCGTGACCTGAGCCAAAGGCAGCGGCATAACCCACTGAGCCACCCAGGCGCCCATTACTTTGAATTCTTGATGAGGTAGATTGCTTGTCTCCATTTTGTTTAGTTATTTTCTGAGGTTTGGTTTTATTCTTTCATTTGCAACATGTTGCTCTGTCTTTTCTTTTTTGTCTCTCTGTGTTTGTTAGTATATATTAGCTCAGCTACCATAGCCTCAAGTAGGAGTGCCCCATGGGCCCTAGGAGCTCCATCCCCCTGGTCACCAGAACCAAGCACTCCAGAGTGGCTGCTGACTGCTGTCATTTCATTGACAGGTGGGGCTGGCTACCGTGACTTGCTGTACAGCTGGCTGAGATGCCTCGCTGCAGCTGCTGTTAATATGCTGATGGGTGTGGCCCCATTCCCCTCCCCCAAGGAGTTGCTTTGGAGGGTGCACAAGTCTTGGCCAGGGCTGCCTGTGGGTGTGGCAGGGTGGTAGTCACTTTGAACATTGTTGTTTTGGGGTTTGGTGGTCCCCACTTATATTGCCTGCTAGGTTTACTGACGCAGAAGTTCTTTGGAGGGGTGCCAGCCAGGGCAGGCTGGTGAGAATGGGGACAAGTGGTGTCAACAGGGTAGGTAGTGGGTGCCACAACTGGCACCCTTCTGGGTTGGGCTAAGTAGATTGAACGAGAGAAGAAAAATGGTACTTAACAACTCTTCCATTTTTGGAGAAGGTTCCTATAGATCCCTGCCCCTCTTGCATACACCTAAAATTACTTAATAAATCTCTCTCACATGTGGCCCAGGCACTTTTCAAGTCACTCCTTCGCTGCTTTGTCTCAGAATGAGTGATATTGTGCAGTGACCTTTAAAATGGAGTCAGTTTCCAATAGCCATCTGGCTCTCCTTTCTGACTTTAACAACCAGATGTTGTGGGGGCTCCTCTTTCTGGTGCAGATTTCCAGGCCAGGAAGGGAGGGTGCCTGATGTGGTGCTTAAAGCTTCTGCTGCTCAAGAAGCTTATGATATCTTTCATACTTAGGTGTCACTGTGCAGGGGGTTTGGTTCCTGATCACTCAACTTGAAATTTTAGAGTAAAAAAAGCATTTCCATTTTTATAACCTTTTAAGAGACTTAAAAGTCCCCATTTTTATATATTTGAATGACTATTTATGTTTAAATTCCTTTAGAAATATTTTAATTCTTATTTTTTATTATGGTCTATTTGGGATTATTTTGACAGTTAAGATCCCAGTTGTATAATTGAGAGGTGCTTGTATGTATTATTTTTGTATTTTCGATTTCCTGCTAGCTTCATTTTTTTTTTTAAGATTTTATTTATTTATTTGACAGAGAGAGATCACAAGTAGGCAGAAAGGCTGGCGGAGAGAGAGAGAGGAGGAAGCAGGCTCCCTGCGGAGCAGAGAGCCTGATGCGGGACTCGATCCCAGGACCCTGAGATCATGACCTGAGCTGAAGGCAGCGGCTTAACCCACTGAGCCACCCAGGCGCCCAGCTTCATTTTTCTTATTCTGATAATCTCTTGTTATTTTTTTAACTCTTAAGAAGACTCTCTGATCTTTAAAATTAGTTGAATATTGTCTTTTCCAAGATTATAATCTCAGTATTTGGAATCATATCGACATCTTTATTTCTAGTATCATAATGGTTTATTAAAAATGTTTTAAGGATGGGGCACCTGGGTGGCTCAGTGGGTTAAGGCCTCTGCCTTCGGCTCAGGCAATGATCCCAAGGTCCTGGGATTGAGCCCCGCATCTGGCTCTCTGCTCGGCAGGGGGCCTGCTTCCCTTCCTCTCTCTCTGCCTGCCTTTCTGCCTACTTGTGATCTCTGTCTGTCAAATAAATAAATAACATCTTTAAAAAAAATAATGTTTTAAGGACAGTTTAATTTACATATAGTATAATTTACATATAGTAGAACTCACCCTTTTAAAGTGTGCAGTTCAGTGTGTTTGGATAAGTTTACACAATTTTGTAACCGCCACCAAAGTCAAGATAGAGAAGGCTTCCTTTATTTTAGGGAGCTCCCTTGTACCCTTTTGTGAACAGTCAACTCTTATAAATCTAACTTTTCACAACAACTGATTTGTGTCCCTATAATTTTTGTTTATTCTAAACTGCCATATAAATAGAGTCATACAATTTGTAGCATTTTGTGCCTGGCTACTTTTATTAACATAATACTTCTGAGACTGATCTGTTTGTTGAGTGTATCATTCCTTCTTATTACTGAGTAGTAATCTATTGTATGGGTGTACCAAAATTTATCTAGCCATTTGATGGACACTTTGGATTGTTTACAATTTTTCATTTCTATGAGTAAAGCTACTATAATTATTCACATGCAGGTCTTTGTGTGGGCATGTTTTTATTTCTCTTGTGTAAATACTCAGGGGTGGGTTGGATTTTTATGACATATGGCAAATTTATTCTTAACTTTATAAGAGACTACTGTGCTGTTTTTTAAAGTGAGTGTATATTTTTTATTTGCCCCAGCAAATATATGAGGGTTCTAGTCACCCTGCATCCTTGCCAAGATTTGGCCTTCTAAATCTTTATGATTTTAGTCTTTCTACTAGTTGTGTAATGGTATCTTATTGTGGTTTTAATTTTCAGTTTTCAGATGACTAATGATGTTGAGCACATTTTTTGTGTGACTCTTGGCCATCTGTACATCTTTTTGGTGAAATATCTATTCAGATCTCTTGTCCATTTTAATAAATTGCATTATCTTCTTATTGAATTTAAGTGTTGTTTATATATTCTGAATACAAGTCTTTTGGGGGCTAGTACATACTTGTTCTCCTAGGCTGTGACTTATTTTAGCAGTGTCTTTTGAAAAGCAGATGTTAATTTTGATGAAGTCCACAATTTCTCAGCTTTTCAGTAGTTTGTGCTTTTTGTGTCTTATCTAAGAAAAAGAGTAAATCAATATCACAGATTTTTTGTTTTCTTCCACAGATTTATATATTTTTTAAAATATTTTATTTATTTAGGGAGAGCATGTGCAGGGGGAGAGGCAAAAGGAGAGGGAGAGAGAATCTCGAGCAGTCTCTACACTAAGCACAGAGTCTGACACAGGGCTTGATTTCATGACTCCAAGATCATTACCTGAGCTGAAACCTAGAGTTGGACACTTAACTGACTGAGCCACCTAGATATCCCCACAAATTTGTATTTTTATCTCTTACATATACTTCTATAATACATTTCAACTTGAATTTGTAGTTTTATGTATGGTGTGAGGTAGATTTGAGGCTTTGTTTTGTTCTGTTTTCCATGCCCAGTTACTCTAGTACCATTTGTAGAGAAGTCTGTCCTTTCTCCATCAAATTACCCTGGTATGTTTGCTGATAATCAATTGACCATGTATGTGTGGGTGTATTTCTCAACTCTGTTCTGTTCTTTTTTTTTTTTTTTTTTAAGATTTTATTTATTTATTTGACAGACAGAGATCACAAGTAGGCAGAGAGGCAGGCAGAGAGAGAGAGAGAGAGAGGGAAGCAGGCTCCCTGCCGCGCAGAGAGCCCGACGCGGGACTCGATCCCAGGACCCTGAGATCATGACCTGAGCCGAAGGCAGCGGCTTAACCCACTGAGCCACCCAGGCACCCTCTGTTCTGTTCTTTTGATTCATATACCAACTTTGGACAAATACCACATTGCTTTGATTATTGTAGTTCTATAATTAGACTTAAAATTGGTTTATTCTTACCATGGAAAAACTAGTATTGAATTGAAATTTTTTCCATCTATACTTTTTTCCCTTTGGTCCTATGATCCTGTTGGTTCTATTATTCTAGAATGTTCTTTAGAGTAAGATTACCTCCTATTTTATATGACAGTCTTTTACCTATTAGTATAAATAAATGTTTACACAATTTAATTTGTATTAAGCTTCCATAGGCTCAAGATCTTTTAAATTTAGGACTTTTTTTTTTTTTTTTAATCAAAAGAGCTTACCATGATTTAGTTCAGTAAATATTAGTTGGAAATGAATTGAACTCTCTATGGAATAATTATTTGTTAGTATCCTTAAAGCAGGTTACTTAAATTCAACATAGCAAAGAAAGCATAGCTCCTGTGACTTTAATTTCATTAGGAAGCTATGGTTCTCTTAATCAGGAAATAAATCTTTCTGAACAATTAATTGTTTGTACCCTTTTTATTTTCCAGTTTTAGACATGCTTATTAGGTTATTTTCATATTATGTCCTAGACACTGCTTGGGCTATTTCAGTATGAAAGCTCAACTTCCTTTAGTTGGAGAACTTTAAAAATTGTTAATATCAGTATAGTTGATATCCTCCTTGTTTTCTCTTTTTATTCTTTACACATTATTCAGATATTGTATGTTTTGAGTTGGTCCTCTAATGTTGTTTTCTCTTTTTTCCTGTTTTCATCTCATTATCTTTTTGTGCTTCTGTGTGAGAATTCTCCTCAACTGTATCTTTCTATTCTGTTAAGCTTTTGATCTCTGGTTTTGTTTTTTAATTTTCAAGCGCTATTTTTTGTTCTCTGAGTATTTTGTATTACATTCTGTTCTTTATGGGTGATATCTCCTTTCTGAGAATATTAATGACAATTTTTCTTGAGTTATTTTCTCTTTAAATAGTCACGGTTTCCTTCAACTTGCTTTCTTTCAGTATGTTTTGAATATTATCTATCTTTAATATTATTAGCTGTGCTTAAATGTCTAGTGATCTTTCTCTGTCTAGTGATAAACTCTGTTTTACTCTCTTCAGAGGATAAACTCACATTTGATAGGGTGTGGGAGGGCATTGTATCAAGTAGAGAATCTGGGAATTTAACTGTTTCATAAGCTTTTAACTATTCATATTGTTTTCTTCCCTATTTTTACCCAACTTGGAAAAGTACCTTATTCTGCCACTTTCTGAGCTCCTTGGGAGTTACTCAGTGCCACTCAAGTTGCATTTCAACTTTATTTTCTGCTGAGGTAGGGTTTCACTTAGGTCTCCTAAAGTGCTTTTCAGTTGTTCATCTGGTTTCATCTTCTGGTATTTGCTTGCTGTTTTCTCCTTCTCTCCTATGGGTTTATATTTTTAAAGAAAGTTCATTTATTATAACAATAAGATGGATTCACTGTGATGAAGAAATAAGATTTCTAGTTAAAGATAGCATTTGAACATACTATGTATCTACTTAAAACTTCTCTTTAATCAGAAACCCTTCTTCCATTTCCTTAGCCAAAAATCTAGTTTTTTTGTTTTTTTTTTTAAGAGAGGGAGAGAGGTGGGGAAGGAACAGAATCCCAAGCAGGCTCCATGCCCAGCGCAGAGCTTGATGCAGGGCTAGATCTCACAACCCTGAGATCATGACCTGAGCCAAAATTAAGAGTTGGACGCTTAACTGAGTGAGCCATGCAGGTGCCCCCCAAAACCTAATTCTAATCTGAGGGGTTATTTTTATGCTGTATATCAATGTTTTCATTAGTAACTTTTATTACATATGTGGAATATAGTAGACTTCCCATGCCTGTCCCCTGTTGCACTCCTGCAATGTGCTGGTGGTTATACCTTCAATATAATACTCTGCTGCTTTGAAGACCTAGAATAAGAGTGAAGCTGAAGCTACCATTCAATCTTTTTCCTACCTCCTCCTGCCCCCATCCCCCATCACAAATATACAGGAGAAGACTTACACACTTAGAGTCATTGTTTTCCTCTGAGCAGAAGTAGCTGTTTCTGAGGGTTTGGAGGAGTGGGGGTTGGGGGTTGGGTGAGCCTGGTGGTGGGTATTAAGGAGGGCATGTATTGCATGGAACACTGGGTGTGGTGCATAAACAATGAATTTTAGAACACACACACAAAAATTAATTTAAATTAAAAAAAAAAAGAAGAAGCTGTTTCCTGTTTCTTGCACATGTATACTGTTGGTATCTTTTGAGAGTGGCACCATTAAGCGTCATGACCATTTTATGTGCTTATTCATTTTTTTTTAAGATTTTATTTATTTATTTGACAGAGAGAGATCACAAGTAGGCAGAGAGGCAGGCAGAGAGAGAGAGAGAGAGAGGAGGAAGCAGGCTCCCTGCTGCGCAGAGAGCCCGATGCGGGACTCGATCCCAGGACCCTGAGATCATGACCTGAGCCGAAGACAGCGGCTTAACCCACTGAGCCACCCAGGCGCCCCTTATGTGCTTATTCTTAATTTCATCTCTTGGTTTCTAATTCTTGTTTTCCACTGTTAAGGGTATCAAGTTCTGTGGTACACATTTTATTGCTTTCTTTTACCTTTCTCTTCCTTTCAAAAAGAAAATTCAGGATTTGTCGCTTCCTTTAGTGATCATTTCTCCTCGATTTTTTTTTTTTAATGTAAAATAGCTAGCTCCCATGGATCTAATGAACCAATTAAAGTATTTCCCCTAAAGTGCTGAAAGCCAGCTAATGCATTGGGCATGCTAATTGAATATTTATTTATTTATTTTCATGAAGTATTATTCTTACTTAAGTATAAAGACTTCCAATCAGATCATCTAGGGACCATTTTACCCAGTGCTCTGATTGGCTGCAAGTCTCTTATCTTTCTCTTTAGCAATGGTGAGGCAGATACCCTTTCCATAGAGAATAGAAACCAATGGTTTGTTGCCTTTTCCAATAACAAAAATGTTGGGGAGGTGGTGGCATAGCTGTTGCTATTGGCATCTTTCACAGGAACATCAAAAGAACCAAGGTGTTTCTGTCTATGGGTTGTCACACCAATTCTTCCCAAGTTAGTACCTCCAGTTACCATATATAGATTACCACTATCAAGCTTGATAAAATCAGTCATTTTTCCAGTCTCCAAATCAGTCTGAATGGTGTCATTCACCTTGATTAGGGGATCAGGATAGTGGATGGTGCAAGCATCATGGGTTACCAGATGAGGGATTCCTTTTGTCCCCACAAAGATCTTTCTCACTTTGCACAAATTATACTTGGCCTACTCAGGTGTAATGCAGTGAAGAGCAAAGTGACCCTTGGTGCCATAGATCAGAAATAGAAATTCTTCTCAGTCTTGTCAATGCTGATGACAGCCATAAAGCCAGCACGGTAGGTTATATCAGTTTGGATCTTGCCTTCAGTCTTAATAAAATGCTGCATACAGAAATTCTTTACCTCATCTCCCATTAGAGCATACTTAAGTCTGTTCCTTAGGAAAATGATGAGAGGGAGACATTCTGTCATCCTAAGGGGACCAGCGAATGGATGAGAGGCAAACACACTGGTCAGTTTATCCCCATCCAGTGCTTTGGAGCTGCTGTATGCTTCAGATGCTTCTTGGAACCATGAACCATGGCTGCATTAGGCCTATATATTTAATCTTTAGTTGTCACTGTTGCATTGGTTGTTGGTTCCATTTCCAAAGGAGTCGTCTTTGTTGATGACATGATTTGAGAGGGATCTATGCTTAGGTTTGATAAAGATATCTTACTTGTCATCCTTGCGCAGGGGCCATGCTAATCTTCTCTGTATCGTTCCAATTTTAGTATATGTGCTGCCGAAGCGAGCACAAGATATCTTACTTGTGTCTACATAAGATAAGGGTTTTAAAAAATAATCCATTTATGCTCTTTAATCTTAATATATGTATAAGGAATAATACTAAGAAGTTATGAAAGATTTTACAGTGAAAAGTTTTCCTTTTCCTTTCACCTGCTTTCTAAGTCCCCCAGTCCCTCAATTTCCCTTTCTAGACGTAACTGCTAGAACCACATTTTTCTCCAGCTCTTTAGAGATCTCTGAATTTACAGCATTTACATGCATATAGGTCAGAAATGTAAAAGAGGCATTTACTCTTGCCTCTTCTATTCAGCATAGTACTGGATTTCCCAGACAGAGCAATTAGGGAAAAAAAAAAAAAGATAAAAGGCATTGAAATTCAAAAGGAAAAAGTAAAATGGTCTCTATTTTACATATAAAAACCCTAGGGTGCCTTGGTAGCTCAGTCAGTTAAGTGTTTGCCTTTGGCTCAAGTCATGATCCCAGGGTCCTGGAATTGAGTCCCACATCAGGCTCCCTGCTCAGCAGGGAGTCTGCTTCTCTCTTTCCCTCTACCCCTCCCCCTGTTCATGCTCTCTCTCTCCCTCTCTCATGCTTTCCTTCAAATAAATAAATAAATTTTTTAAAAAAGATTTTATTTATTTATTTGACAGAGAGAAATTGCAAGTAGGCATACAGGCAGGCAGAGAGAGAGGAGTAAGCAGGCTCCATGCTGGGCAGAGAGAGCCTGATGTGGGGTTTGATCCCAGGACCCTGAGATCATGACCTGAGCTGAAGGCAGAGGCTTGACCCACTGAGCCACCCAGGCGCCCCAAATAAATAAAATCTTAAACAAAACAAAACAAAAAAACCCCTAAAGATTCCACAGCAAAACTATTAAAACTAAAAAAGTCAGTTAGGTTGTATGATACAAAATCAATATACAAAAATCAGTTGCAATTCTATACAGTGAACTTTCAGAAAGAGAAACTAAGTAAACAATCCCATTTATAATAGTGTCAAAAAGAGTAAGATACTTAAGAATAAATTTAAGAATGTGAAAGATCAGTACACAGAACTATAATGCATTGATGAAAGAAATTGAAGAAGATACAAATAAATGAAAATATATCTTGTATTCATGGATTAGAAAAATTAATATTGTTAAAATGTCCATACTACCCAAGCAATCTGCAGATTTAATGCAGTCTGTCAAAAATCCAATGGCATTTTTCACAGAAATAGGCAAAACTATCCTAAAATTCAAATGGAACCATAGAAGACCTTGAGTAGCCAAAGCAATCTTGAGAAAGAACAAAACTGGCATCATCACATGTCTTTATTTTTAATTATATAACAAAGCTATTGTTATCAAAACAGACATAAAAACAGACATAGTAAACCAATGTAAAGAATAGAGAGCCTAAAAATAAAGTCCTGTATATATTGTCAACTAATCTTCAACAAAGTCTCCAAGAATACACAATCAGGAAAAGATAATCTCTTCAGTAAATGGTATTGGGTATAGTAGTTATCCACATGCAAAAGAATGAAATAGAATCCTTTTCTTTTTTTTCTTTTTAAGATTTTATTTATTTTTTTTGAGAGAGTGAGTTAGCACATGAGTTGGGGGGAGAGGCAGATGGAGAGGGACTATATGAAACTAAAAATTTTCTGCACAGCAAAGGAAACAAAATGAAAGGCAGCCTATGGAATGGGAGAAAATATTTGCATACTGTGTATCTGTTAAAGCATTTATATCTAAAATATTTAAGAAACTCCTACAACTCAATAGCAAAAAACAAATAACCTGATAAATGGGCTGAGGACTTGAATAGACATTTTTTTTTAAAACATAAATAGCCAGTAGGTGTATGAAAATGTTCTCTATATTACTCATTTTCAGGGAAATACATATGAATCAAAACTACAATGAGAAATCACCTCATACCTGCTAGGAGAGCTATTGTTATTATTATTTTTTTTTAATTTAATTTTATTTTTTTAGTGTTCCAAGATTCATTGTTTATGCACCACACCCAGTATTCCATGCAATAGGTACCCTCCTTAATACCCACCACCATGGTCATCCATTCACCCCCTCTTCCAGAACACTCAGTTTGTTTTTCAGAGTCCACAGTTTCTCATAATTTGTCTGCCCCTCTGATTTCCCCCAATTCACTTTTCCTTTCTTTCTCCTAATGTTCTCCATGTTATTCCTTATGTTCCACAAGTAAGTGAAACCGTATTATAATTGACTTTCTCTGCTTATTTCATTCAGCATAATTTCCTCCAATCCCATACATGTTGATACAAAAGTTGAGTATTCATCCTTTCTGATGGAGGCATAATGTTCCATTGTATATATGGACCATATATTCTTTATCCATTCGTCTGTTGAAGGACATCTTGGTTCTTTCCATAGCTCGTGACTGTGGCCATTGCTGCTATGAACATTGGGGTACATATGGGCCTTCTTTTCACTACATTTGTATATTTGGGGTAAATACCCAGTAGAGCAATTGTAGGGCATAGGGTAGCTCTATTTTTAATTTCTTAGGAATCTCCACACTGTTTTCCAAAGTGGCTGCACCAACTTGCATTCCCACCAACGGTATAAGAGGGTTCCCTTTTCTCTACATACTCTCCAACACTTGTTTATAAAAAGTTAAAAGATTTAAGAAGTGTTTGTCAGTATGTGGAGAAATGGAAACCTTTGTGCACTGTTGATAACACTGTAAATTGGTGCAAGTATTATGGAAATAGTGTGGAGATTCCTAAGAAATTAAAAATAGAGCTACCCTATGCCCTACAATTGCTCTACTGGGTATTTACCCCAAATATACAAATGTAGCCCCACATCAGGCTCCTTGCTCGGCAGGGAGCCTGCTTCCTCCTCTCTGCCTGCCTCTCTGCCTACTTGTAATCTCTGTCTGTCAAATAAATAAATAAATAAAATCTTTAAAAAGGGGGGGGGGTACAAACTTTCAGTTGTAAGATGAAAGAATTCTGAAGACCTAAAACATGGCATGGTCACTATAGTTAATAATCATACCTTATATACTTGAAACATTAAGAGAGTAGATTTTAAGTGTTCTCACCACATACGCACAAAAATGGTAACTGTGAAGAGCTGGATATGTTAATTAACTTGATTGTGGCATATATATATATATTAAAACATCTCATTGTATACCTTAATATATTTGATTTTTGCTTGTCAGTCATACCTCAGTAAAGCTGGAAGAAAGAAATACGGTGTTTTTAAACTACAACCTCAGATAGCATGAGGTTCTTAAGGGTACATTCAATAGGTGATGTGTTATATATGCCATCAACTAAAATTTACAGATTTTTAAAATATGTGCAAGGCTGTGGGAACAAAGGCCACAGACTCAAAGTTTAGAGTAGCACTTACTAAGTTACACCTAGGAAGTAATGGGGATGAGGACATATTAACTGTAGTCACCTCAATTCCTAGATTGGCTTTTTATAGACGCTCAGTGTATATTCTTGAAAAAAAAAGCATATAAGATTAGGCAGCACATTTCTTCCCAGGCACATTAAGTCACAAGATCATGTGACTTATGAATGTTGTAAGAAATGTTATATTGCTTAATATTTTCTGCTGTTCTTATAAATGAGTTGTACTTTGAGTGCTATTTGTTTTGTTTGTTTGTTTGTTTTTTTAAGATTTTATTTATTTATCAGAGGGGTGGGGGGAGAGCGAGCACAGGCAGACAGAATGGCAGGCAGAGGCAGAGGGAGAAGCAGGCTCCCTGCCGAGCAAGGAGCCCAATGTGGGACTCGATCCCAAGAAGCTGGGATCATGACCTGAGCCGAAGGCAGCTGCTTAACCAACTGAGACACCCAGGCGTCCCTTTGAGTGCTATTTGTAAAGAATGCTGATAACATGCTTTTGAAAGAGAAAGATTTCAGGAATTGGCCAAAGGAAGTAAAGCAGAAAATTTTAACAATTTGAGACTACTTTTTCTCTAATTGGCTATCTTTGTGACATTGTAACTCTTTCAATCTATGTCATCTGATTTCTTTCTCAACTATTATGTTGTATTTCCTCAATTCTGAATTTATAACAATTCTGTAATTAAAAGCACAGTTAAATTAAATTAAATTAAATTAAAGTTCTTTGAACTTAGTCCCATAAAATTACTTCTGTTTGTATGGGCTTTGCTCATTCTTCTGATAAATCCAGATTTTGTTTCTTCATACAGTGTTAATAGAAAGGTTTTATTTATCATGCCCAATTCACAACACTTTGGCACTGTACCAGAAGCTTCCTCTAGGTCATTAAAAGGTAGTTCATGAATATATTCTAAGACAGAGGTTGGCAGATTTTTTCTATTAAGGGCCAGATAATAAATATTTTCGACTTTCCATGCCATACAATCCCTGTTACTACTATTCAGTTCTTAGTCACACAAAAGTAGCCATTAATAATATGTAAATGAACAAGCTGAACTGTATTCCTCTAAAACTTTATTTACAAAATTAGTTGGTAGGCCAGATTTGGCCCATGGACAGTAATTTGCAAACTCTTTTTTTTTTTTTTTAAAGATTTTATTTATTTATCAGAGAGAGAGGGGGAGAGAGCGAGCACGGGCAGACAGAATGGCAGGCAGAGGCAGAGGGAGAAGCAGGCTCCCTGCCTAGCAAGGAGCCCGATGCGGGACTCGATCCCAGGACACTGGGATCATGACCTGAGCCGAAGGCAGCTGCTTAACCAACTGAGCCACCCAGGCGTCCCGCAAACTCTTTTTTTAAAGCAGTCAGAATTCTTGTTTTTAATTGTTTAGTGCTGAGTTTTCATGTGGATTATAATCCAAAAAATAGTACTCTAAAAGTTTCTGGGTTATCTGAATAACTGCTTTATTTAGTTATGTGAATATGGTACTGTTTTACATTTCGGATTGAGTGAGGCATCTTTCCTCTTGTACATACTCAGGCTAAATACGTGTTACTATGGAACACTGAATGAGTAGAGGCTTTTACAATAGTTGGAATAGAGAAAAGTGAAATAATTGAGGTATTACCTGAAACATAGGAGTACATGCAGGCAGAGCATCATAGTAATAAGAGAACTGACTTTTCTAGCTTCCAGACTTTAACTTTAATTATCAGTAACTGTGATAGTCAATATGAAATGAAGTACTTCTTTTCTTCTTGAGTATAGCCATGGCCATATACCTATTTGATACAGATTTCAGTAAAACCCCAGAGCTGACTTGATCTGAATGTGACAAAGGCTATAGTGTTTCGAAATCACTCTTATTTAAAATTGACCTTAGAATTTGTGGCAGAGCCTGTGGTTGCTTTCCCAAATCCCTTGTTACCTTTTCCTTCACAAATATAACCCTGGGCATGGGGGTATATGTGGCCAGCTGAAACACTTTTTTCCAAACTCTATTTTAATTAGGAGTGCTTATGTGAAACTGTGTGCCAGTGAGACACCAGTAGAAGTCACTGGATGGTGATTCTGGAAAAACTTGTTAAAATAGAGTCAGCTTGTTTGACAAGTACACTTTTATCCTCTTCTTTTCTCCCTCATCAAATATTGATGCCAAACCTGGAACTGTGCCAGGTATCTTTTGACCTACCTGGAAGGAAAGGTCAAGAAGACTGTAGAGTCCTCAGGTACTTGGCTGCTGCTCCAGCGTGGACTTGCCTAACTCCAAACTTCTGGTTGAAGAAGGGGGTGTGGTGGTGGGTGAGGTAGAAAACAATCCTATCTGTTTTAACCCTTATTATTTGGCTTTATATTATGTGCAAGTGGCTCAAGTCTCTATCGTTTAAAGAAGTAATATTGAATATTGAAATAATATGATAGTAAGTTGAGTTTTTATTTTGTGCTTTATTCTTAAGTTTGTAAATGTATTCTCATTTTTGAAATATTTTCTGGAGTTATTTACATATAATTCAATAAATCGCAAGCCAGGCAAAAAAAGGAATTCATAAAGAATTCCTATTATATTCTATTATATTCTGAGAGAGGCTCTCAATTTGTAATAAATTATTTAACTTATTTCTCCATCTACCTGTCTACATTTAAGTATCACTGATGTACATGTCTTTATTAACAAAGCAATTTTGGTACTAATGAATCATTTTTTCTACCTTTAAAATCACTTTAGGATAGATTAAGCAGACCTAACTTACTTCTTAGTTTCTTTTTATATAAACTGTATTTTCTTCGTAACTCTAATATATTCTAATGAATGTTACTGTTTGTTATTGTCTAATTAAGCCTTAAAAATCTTCCACTAATTGCTGTAGGAATAATCAACTCTTTTGACCTGAAGCTTTATAGACAAGAATAAATAATTGTGTAAAAGCTAATATGTGATATAATGGCGCAGTGGGAATTATTATACATCCTGAAAACAATAATAATTCTCTCAAAACAGCTGATACACACCTTTTTTAAAAAGCCATCTAGGCAAATACAGAGATTTTTTTCCCATTTTGCTCTTATTAGTAAAAGTTATGGGGCAATTTTGTGCTAATGAAGTCAGACTAATGAAGCACAATATTTTCAAGGTATTATCAAGCATTAGGGACTAGTTTAATTTTTTTAATGCTCATGAACAGAAACAGCAATTCTTTTTAAAAACTTACTTGGTTTTTGGTATACACATAGGATTTGTTCACATTACCTCACATCTTTTAGGTACCTTTTATGCCCTTTCTGTATGACTCGTGTTTCATAATGGGTAAAAAGAGCTAAAAGAAAACAAAGCACTGAATATCATTCTAACTTGGTTAGTTTTTCTTTTTTCTTTTTTTGAGATTTTATTTATTTATTTGAGAGAGAGAAAGAAAGCGTGCATGCACAATAGGGGGAAGAGCAAAGGGAGAGGGACAAGCAGACTCCCTGCAGAGCAGGGAGCCCAGTGCAGGGTTGGATCCTAGATGCTAGAATCATGACCTGAACTGAAGGCAGACACTTAACTGACTGAGCCATCCAGGTGATTTTCAAAGTCGTAACAGGTGTAGCACATGTGAGTTGCTTTACCTAAAGTCTTTCTTCTCTTACTTTCCTGAATCTGGAGCATATGCTAAAAGCAGGTACAGATTTAGGACTTAATATGGGTATCACTTCAAACTAAGAGAATGGTTGAGAGCCTTAGGAATAGAGGTAGAACACAAAGAGGAGATGATTAACAGACTCTAGAATTCTTTTTTTTTTTTTTTTTTTTTTTTCAGACTCTAGAATTCTTTAAGGACTCTTTTCCCTGTGCTTCTGAACATTGGTGGGTAAGGATGAATTGTCTGGAGCTTACTTAGGATGACAGAATAGAAAGATGATATGAATGGGCTGTGGAATTAACCACCCTGGAACCATCCCACTCCAGAATTTCTTGTAATGAATTATGTGATATAGTAATTATTTTTCATGATTAAGCCATTTTGAATTGAGTTTCTATTCTTGGCTTGCATCCTAAAGGAAACATTGTTTATAACACCAGTTTTTAAAGTCAGTTTCATATCCTTTTGTTTTTAATGCCTAAATTTGAAGCTCCTGTTCTCTGTAACCCCCCTATATCTATTGCCAGTATTTAGTTACTGACACTGAGCATCGTTATTTGTTGAACAGAACTTATCATCAGCAAAACAACAATAAAGTTTTTATGGTATCTTTCCATTTACAAAGCACTCTTTTACCTCATTTAATCACAGCTCAGCCTACTTGCCTTAGTCATTTCATAAAATAGATGAGATGAGGAAGCTGGATATAGAGGTCTAGGATATATTTAATCATATACTTGCAAATAAAAGCACTGCTTTAAGGTTTTACAGAAATCCAGCAGACTGCTTTGATATGCAACCAAAATAAATACTGTTGTTTTGTAATTTTAATTTTAAACAGAAATTTCTGGCCCAAGGACAAGAATCACAGACTCAGATCAATTGTTTGAATAATTCCTTTAGAAATCTTTATTTTATTTTATTTTGTTTGTGTCTAGGGTTTACTTAGCTTTAGTTTCAGATATCAACATGCATAACATGTGATAATAACTTCAGGGTATCAAGGGAAAAAAAGATGTCCAAATAGTGGTTTTATTTTTATTTTTTTTAAAGATTTTGTTTATTTATTTGACAGACAGAGATCATAAGCAGGCAGAGAGGCAGGCAGAGAGAGAGAGGAAAGGAAGCAGGCTCCCTGCTGAGCAGAGAGCCCGATGCAGGACTGCATCCCAGGATCCTGACACCATGACCTGAGCCAAAGGCAGAGGCTTAATCCACTGAGCC